>NC_056743.1:1001967709-1002190209 GCF_019279795.1 Protopterus annectens | reverse complement strand
AAAACAATTAATGCACCAGTAGTATGTTGCATGGTCACGCCGGAAATTATGTTTCATCCATAGGTAAACTAAGCAGTACAAGTCAATAAAATTTAAAAAGTAATAAATAAATACTTCCAGTAAAAAGCACTTTTTAATACACTTTACCAACCCCCAAAAGAAGTTTAAACAATTTCTCCACAGAAAAAAAAAGTTTCAGAATGTTCAAACTAACTTTTAAATCATCAGAAACAAAAGTGTGCTCCCAATTACAAGTAAAGTAAACAGGAAAGACAACACACACATACTTCTAGCTTATAAAATAACTTCCTAAACAGGAAGGAGTTTAAATATTTAAAATATGTGGAAATTTTTTTTTCTCTCAAATGAAACTCATCTGTCCCGTAATGGAAAAGCATAAGCCAAACTTCAATCCTCAGAGGTCCACAATGGAGCGCACACTTCAGAGGCAGGAAAAGTCTAAAGGACTTGGCAGCTGCACTTGTCTTTTTGTCAGCTCAGCTCAAGTTGACTAATAGTATGGGCATGTGGAAGGTGCCCTGAAGCTTTGGAAGCTAGCCGGCTGTTATAACCTATGTAAAATGTAACACACAAGGTTAGGCTACTGCAGCGGTGATAAATATGGTGAAAGTACAGTTGTGTACCCTTACCATAAATGTAGATATCCGAGTGCATTCACTGTTGCAGTCATTGCACATTTGGGTTATCTGGTTGCAGGTAGCCCTCAGTCGGCCTGATTAAGTCTTGGGTCCTGCATCAGTTGCTGTCTCATTTTCCATGACGTCAGGTAGTCAGGGGTATAAAGCATGCAGCAGACGCCATTACATCAGTTTTTCTTGCCCCAGATGTCAGGTACCCCCATAATGGGAAGCAATTATATTCAAGGTTACACCTCCAACAAAAAGCAAATACACCAGAAAGCTTAAATACAGTAAGCAAGAAGAAAGGTATAGCCAATAGAAGTCAGGGGGCTGGAGGGAAGGTAACCAGGACTGCAACAGTGAATACACTCGAACATCTACATTTATGGTAAGTGTACACAACTGTACTATGTTCTTCGTGTTTCACTGTTGCAGTCATTATACTTGGGTAGATTCCCAAAGCTAAGGAAGGGAGGAGGCAGTTAGAGAGCATTAGGACCAGCTATTAGGCCCTGCAAGACTGCAGTGGCAAAACCAGCTCTGGATTTAGGGAAAAAAAGGCAAGTGGTAATGCCTGGTGAAGGTATGTACAGAACTCCAAGTAGCAGCTTCTAGGATGTCCCTGGTAGAAACACCTCTGAGAAAGGCTGTAGAAGTATATGCAGCCCTGGTGGAATAGGGTCTTATCCCCTGCGGGGTAGGTTTTCCATGGTGCTTATAGCAGAAATTAATGTAATGGCCTATCCACTTAGAAATGATTTGCTTTGAAATGGCCTTCCCCTTTGCCCCTGCAGCAAATGCAACCAGCAGCTATTCAGATTTCCAGAGAGGCTTAGTCCTGTCCAAGTAAAATCTAAGTTGTCTGTGCGCGTCCAAGGAGTTCAGTATTCGTTCCCCTTTGTTCTGTGGATTAGAAAAGGTTGGCAAATGAATGGACTGATTAAGGGCCACACTGGATACCACCTTGGGCATAAAGGATTGGTCCTGAGGAACACCATGTCCGCATGAAAGATGATGAAAGGCTCCACTGCCATAAGGGCCTGTAATTCAGACACCCTTCTTGCTGAAGTGATGGCTAGAAGGAAGGCTGTTTTCCAAGAAAGGAATTTCAACTCTACCGTTGCTCAAAGGGAGGTAGAGTGAGCTTTTCCAATACAAAGTTCAGGTCCCAGGCAGGAGTAGGGGCTCTCCTGGGAGGTCTTAAGTTTTTGGCCCCTCTGAGGAATTGCTTCAGCAGTGGGTGACACAAGACGGGTGTCTCCATATTATAATGTGCTGAAATGGCAGAGGCATGAATTTTAATGGAAGAGAAGAAAAGGCCCTTGTGAAGCATCTCAGTTATGTATTGAAGAATATGCGGTAAATTGGGCATTGTTGTGCCCATCCCCTGAGTTTGGCTCCAAGAACAGAATCTTTTCCACTTTTAAGCATAGGATTTTATAGTACTCTAGGCCTCCTTGCCTCCAGAATGACATCCATCACTTGCTTACCGAGGAATGGTAATTAAGAGCTCAGGTAAATTTAGCCAGGCTGCAAGGTTCAGGGTTTGAAGCTGAGGGTGCAGAATCTGGCCCTCCTGCTGGGACAGCAGGAAAGGGGTCTGAGGCAGGTGCCATGGTTCCAACAGTGACACTGTGCAAGAGGGGATACCAGTGTTGCCGTGGCCAGTCTGGTGCAATGAATATTGTCCTTGGTTTGACCTGTTTGATCTTTAGTAGAACTTTAGAGAGGAGAGGCAGAAGGGGGAAAGCATAAACTGACAGTTTTTTTTCCAGGTGATGGACAGGGCATCCACTTTCCAAGCTTGTCTGTGGGGGGTCCTTGTGCAGAATTTGTCCAATTGGTAGTTCTGAGGGGAGGCAAACAGGTCTATCTCTGGGCTCCCCCATTTGTTTCTCAAAATGTTGAATATCTTTGGTTCCAGTTTCCACTCGTGTGGGTCAATGACATTTCTGCTTAGGTCATCTGTATTTAGCTTGCCTGGCAGGAATTGAGCTTGTAGGTGTACTTGGTAGCTCAAGGCTGTGTTCCACAGAGCCATGGCTAGTCTGCAGAGAAGGTAAGAGTGAGTTCCCCCCTTGCTTATGTACCACATAACAGTGGTGTTGTCCGTCTTTACCAATAATTGTCCTGGAAGAATGTAGCCCTTGAAGGCTGTCACAGAATTCTGTACAGTTAACATTTCTTTTTGACTGCTATGCAGGTGCATTTGACTCTGATTCCATTTGTCCTAAATGCACTGCCATGCCAAGTGAGCCCCCCCCATGCATAGTCTGATGCATCTGTTACGGTTTGGGTGGCAGGGGGTAGAATGAATGGCAGTCCCTTGTGGTGGCAGGCCTCTGCCCACCAAAGGAACTCTGTCTTTATACAAGGAATGATAGGAATCATTGATTCTAGGTCCTGAAAATGCTGACACCATAGGCTTTTTAGATACCATTGTAGTTTCCTCATATGCAGTCTTGCATATGGAATTAGTAGAATGCAAGAGACCATGAACCCCAGGGCTTGTAGTATTTTCCTTGCAGAAAGCTGGCTCTTTGTGACTAGTAGTTTGAAGTAGGCTGTCATATAAACGCATTTCTCTGGCGTGAGGTAGGCCATCTGGGAAGTTGTATTCAAGCTTGCTCCCAGGAATACAATTTGTTGGCAGGGTACTAGGTGTGATTTCTTTTCGTTTATGTGTACCACAGTGAAGTTAGTAGTTTCCTTACAAATGCCAGAAGAATTAATAGTACGTCCTGGCTTTCTGCCTGAATTACACAATCGTCCAGGTATGGGTATATTTGAATATTTCTTTGCCTGCAGAATGCAATGACTGGAGCTAGGCACTTTGTGAATACCCTTGGTGCAGTAGATAAGCCAAAGGGCAGTGCAGAGAACTGATAGTGCATGTAGCCGGCTCTGAAGTGTAGGTATTTTCTGCAAGATTCCCTTATTGGGATGTGCAGGTAAGCTTCCTTTAAAACAAATGTTGCCAACCAGGTATTTTTGCCTAGCATGGGAAGCAGCTGATGAAGAGTTAGCATTTTGAATTTTGGGATTACCAAAAATGTATTTAGGATGGATAGTTCCAGAATAGGACACTAGAAATTGTCTTTTCTTGGTACCAGGAAAAGTCTTGAGTAAAAACCTTGTCCCCATTCCTCTTCTGGGACAGGTTGAATAGCCCTGATACTTAGGAGATAGAGAACCTGCTTTTGAGCCTCTGTCCACTGATTTGGGGGTAAGTCTGGCCAACCATTTGGTGTTGGTAAGGAGTGGAAGTGGAGTCTGTATCCTTGGGTAACTATTTAAAACCCATCTGTCCTGGGTAATGAGTTCCCAGTTTTTTGCATGCAGGGCAATCTTTCCCCCTAAAGGAACAGTCAGTTGAGCAGGGCTTGGAAGGTTTAAGGTTAAGTCATTGTGACAGTTTACCATAGGGGGTGTGTCTTACTACTTCCAGCTTTGGAAGTGGAAGCCCCCCACTGCTTAGGCCTGTGAGTACCTTGAGACTGAAGCCTGGGTGGTCTGCTGGTCCTGGGTTTGGACTGAGAAGGCCTGGAAGAGACAGGAAAGGACCAATCTGGGAGGCTGTACTTGCAGGAAATCTAACAGTTTGCATAAATTTAGCTTTTTCCTCTGTCTTTTTAAGTACTACTACTGCTTTGTTGCCAAACAGGAGGACTTGGTTTAAGGAGCATCCAGTAATTTAGCTTTAACATGATCTGGCAAAGTTTGCTCCTTAAGCCAAGTGTGCCTTCTAAGTACAGAACCAGTGACAGCAGCCCTGCAAGATGCCTCTAATGAATCAAAACCACATTGCAAAGTATGTTTACCAACTTGTTCAGCAGAATGCATCAACTCCTGTAATTCTTTATTTTCCGCACAGTCAGGAATCAACATAATTTTCTGTTTAAGCAATCCAATAATATGCTGCTGATACTTTAACATATGAAACTGGCAGTTTAAGGCCTTAATGGCCAAAGTAGCAGAAGTGTATACCTTCTTACCCCATCTGTCCAGGGCCCTGGAATCTCTATCAGAGGGGGTAGGGTTTTTGGCAGTAGTAGCCTATATGCCTTGGGTCCCTGTGAAATGGTCTCTGGATCCACAGTAGGATTCTTAGAGAGGAACTTGTGAGAGTCTGGTACTCTAATACCCGTCAGGTTTCCTGGGAGCCAGCGGTAAAGTGTCTGGGGCCCACCTAGATTCTAAGAAGGCATCATATACAATGTCCAGTACAAGGGAGATAGCTAAAGGCCTGTGTTGAGGTAGGAGTAAGAATTCCCTAAGCCTCTTTTTGGAGTCAGAGTAAACCTGACTTTCCCCAGCGGAAATGCTCCCTAAGAGTATGCAAAGTTTCACCAAAAGAGAAATCTTCTGGAGGGGAAGCAGAGGGAATTGAGTCCTCTGCATCAGAATCCTCATCGGTAGATAAGGACAAATCCTGGTCATTAGAAGAAACAGAAATTTCAGAATCCTGATCAGAAGAATCAGAAGGAAAATCATTTCTAGGTCTCGGAGGGAGAAGGGTGGCTTCCACTGATTAGAGTAAAAAGGTCTTCAGCCATTCTTATCATTTGTTTTTTAGGCATAGGGGCCTGACCATGCGGTCTGGGCATCGGTTTTCTAGGCATGGATCAAGTTTTAGGCCTTGAAGAAGAAGATGGCGTTGGTTTAATATGCAAGTCAGTAGGCCTGAATACACCCTCAGAAGCCTGTGCCTGCACAGCGGCTCAGGACCCATCCAAGGTAGAGACATCCGCAGGTCCCATAGTCAAAGAAGCATCTCGTGGCATACCGGACTCCAAATCGGTCTCAATAGAGGCCTGCAAATCTGAAGTAGCGAGTATCAGGGGCTGTGAAAGCACCTGAGTACCGGCGAACTGGCGACTAGCTTAACGGAAGCGTAGTCAGCAGCTTTGGACCTATGTGGTCTCTCTCTGTCTTTATCTTTGCATTTTTTCGGAATGTTGGTAGTCGGGTGGATTACTGAAGCCATTTCTGGATAATTGCAGAGAGTACCAAAATAGTTAGACGTGAAAATGAACAGACTATGAATAGTTTGAGGATTGAATAAGGCACAAAACAAACAGCAAGGGACGTCGTGGTCTGGGCCTAAGCATAGAATGCAGTACGAATGAAAATCTTTGAGGTATTTGCTTTCCACAAATAATACAATTGTTAACCTTTACTGACATCGGTTTATAGCAAGAAAAAGGATCCCCAATGGGGTACTTAGCTTTGTTGAAGACTTCGGATCTGAAACTCGAAAACGAAAATTTCAGGAGTCGGCCGACCGGCACTTATGAACTGCTTCTGCTTCAGGCACAGCACAGCAAGAAAGACTGATGTAATGGCGTCGGCTGCATTCTTTATACCCCTGACTACCTGACGGCAACCGACGCAGGACCCAAGACTTTGATAATCAGGCCGACTGATGGCTACCTGCAAGCAGATAACCCAAATGTAATGACTGCAACAGTGAAACACGAAGAACATCATAACATCCTTTGGTGTGTACCAAACAAGAAACTTGTAACAATTCTGGAGACCAGAGAGGCTTCTCACAAAAACACAGGGAGTAAGCAACAAGTCCTGCACAGACCACCTCAAAGTCCTACTCCTATATTCGTCTCCTATAGACTGCTGGGTGGTGATCGATGCCTAGCCTACAAGGCATCCTCCAATCCAACACTGTTGGACTTGTACATCTGCAATACAAACTGGCATCTGAAATACTCATTCCAAGGATTTAAATCTCATCTATGACAAACAGGACATGTTGGCGCGACAGGTATGCATCTCAAAGATAATCCTTTCTTTGGAAATGGCTTCCCATTCATGTGAATCAAAGCTCATCTATAACCATATTCAAATGTAATTTGGTCCAATGGATGGGAAACCACAAATTTACCCTGGTTTAACACCCACCCATGTCTTAAATGGACAGGAGCAGTCTGTGAACACTTGAGGTGTAAAAGCTTATAACACAACCATAAAGTTCTTGGGTACTGACACATCAGCAATATTTTGTTAACTCTGGGGTAAGCTTGACTAAGCTTAAAATGACACTTGGGCCAATAGCCTAGAAACCAACTATGAACAAAGAAAATGCATGAAATGTTGATGGGATTTATCACTTTTTCGTCCACCCTAGAAACAAAAGGGTACCCATATTGATCTATACCTTAACTAAGGTCATCACCACCTTATCCCAAGTTTGTGCACACTGAGGAACTCCTGGCAGACCTTGAATGCCTCGTGGATAAAGCTGAAAGAGATCTGGGTTCCCTTTCAGAAGAAACTACTCAGTCTCCTTCTCAGAGAAAGATCAGGTACTACAATAAAAAGAAGTTATGTCTTACCATAATGTTCCATCTGTGTTGTTGATCTTCATTCATTCCTTACTCCCAGAGTCTCTTTTTGGACTGTAGGTAGTCCTGGCATCCCCAGCAGAAATATTCTCTTAGGGTAAGCAAGGTTTCACCGAAAGAAAGGTCCTCTGGGGGGAGGCTGAGAGAATTGAATCCTCTGCATCTGAGACCTCATAGGTAGATAAGGGTATGTCCTGGTAATCACAGGGGTCAGAGTCATCATACTCATGGTCTGAAGAATCAGAAGGAAAATCAATTCTTTGTCTTTCAGAGGGGGAAGGCTGGCTTCCCCTAATTAAAGTAATAAGGCTTTCAGCCATTCTAAGCATTTGTTTCTGTGGCATGGGAGCTTGAGAATGTGCTTTGGTCGTCTGTTTCCTAGACGCAGTGTGAACTCTGGGCCTGAGAAATTTGGTAGATTTAGTCATTAATGAAGTAGTCAGTTTAATACGAACATCGGAAGGTCTGAATACACCCTCAGAAGCCAGTGCCTGCACAGCATCTCCGGACCCATCCAAGGTAGAGGCATCCGCAGGTTCAATAGTCGAAGAAGCATCTGGTGGCATACCGGACTCCAAATAGGTCTCAGTAGAGGCCTGCGAATCTGTAGAAGCGGGTAACAGGGGCTGCGAAAGCACATGAGGACTGGCGACTAGCTTAACGGAAGCGTCATCAGCAGTTTTGGACCTACATGGTTTGTCTCTGTCTTTATCTTTGCATTTTTTTGAAAGATCAGTAGTCTGATGGCTTACCAAAGCCATTTTGGAATAAGGAGAATGAGTGCGAAAGAATTCAGAGACAAAAACAGCCCGACGACGAATAGTTCGGCTGTTGAACAAGGCACAAAACCAACAGCGAGGGACGTCGTGGTCTGGACCTAAATAGGTGATGCAGTAAGAATGAAAATCTCTGTGAGGTATTTGCTTTCCACAGACAAGACAATTGTTAACTTTTTCTGACATCGGTAGGAGCAAGAAAAAAGGATCCCCAACGGGGTACTTAGCTACAGAAGACTTCAGGTTTGAAACTCGAAAAACGAAAATTTCAGGTAACTGCTGATCGGCACTTGGGAACGGCTTCTACTTCGGGCTCCCGCGCAGCAAGAAAAGCTGATGTAATAGCATCTGCTGCATGTTTTATACCCCTGACGTCATGGATGAGGCGACAGCATCAGACACAGAAATCCCCAGACTCTGGTATTCGGGCTGACTTAGGGCTACCTGTAGGCAGATAACCCAAGTGTGATGACTGCAACAGTGAAACATGAAGAACATTTACCCAGTCTCCTTCTATGAGAAAGATCAGGTACTACAATAAGAAGTTATGTCTTACCATAACGTTCCATCTTTGTTGTTGATCATCTTCATTCCTTACTGATGGGCTATCGGTTCCATCTTCAGAACAGAGCCGGCGAAATATCAAGCTCGCATCAGCCAAAAACTCTCAAGCTAAGGTCCTACCCAGAATGCTGTGCTCTGTTACCTCAGATCGAGTTTGCAAGTTGATGGACAAAAGTAGAGGCTACCTCTGGTCATAACAGACCTACAATAAAGGAGTATATAAGATCAACCAGGAACCTCCGGAGGGGGACTGAGGGTGGGAAGTAATAAATGAACAAAGATCAACAACACAGATGAAACATTATGGTAAGACATAACTTCTATATCTGATGCAGTTTATTTTCGTTCATTCCTTACTGATGGGACAGAGTCCCCAGCTACCTGTATCCATGGGTGGCCCTCATGGAAGGACATTCCTGAGCACCATGGAGCCAAAAGAAGCTCCAACTCTGGGGGCCAATTTGTAATGAAGAATAAAGGTGTGAGGTTTGGCACAAGTTGTAGCTGAGCAAATATCACTGAGGGGAGCCTTACCAAGGAAAGCTGTTGAAGTTGCCATAGACCTTGTAGAATGTGCTTTCATTCTGAGGCAAGGTGACATTGCTTTTGTTGTAGATAAAGGTTATACACAATTTCTCTACCATGAAGCCAATGTAACTTTTGAGATAGGATGACTTCGTCTAGGTCCAGAAAATGCCAGAAACAGTTGGTCTGACTTGTGGGTAGATTTTGTTCTGTCCAGATAAAATTGTATTTGCCTATGAACATCCAAGGAGTGCAGGCAATACTCTCCCTTGTTGCAGTGGTTAGGAAAGAACACTGGAAGGTCAATAGATTGGTTGACAGACACTCTCTGACACCACTTTTGGTAAAAAGGAAGAATTAGTTCTCAGTGATACCCTATCCTTACGGAAGATAAGACAGGGAGGTTTGATGCACAAGGCTTGAAGTTCTGACAAGCATCTAGCCGATGTGATTGCAACCAGAAACAAAGTTTTCCAAGAGAGATATTTTACATCACATGAAGACCCAGGTTCAAAGGGGGGAGCTGTTAGAGCTTGTAGAATCAATGCCAAATCCCAAGGTTGTACTGGTTCTCTAAAGGGAAGTTTTAAGTGGATAACACCTTTCAAGAAAGTTTTACAGAGTCTATGTGCCAAAAGAAAAGAATCCTGAAAACCAACGTGGAAATTTGATATGGCAGCTAAATGCACACAAATAGTAGAGGTAGACACCCCAGAGTGGAAAAGGTGTGATAAGTAATCCAAAACCACCAAAACGGGGGCTGAACAGGGGTCTGTTTATTCGCAGCCCACAAAGAAAACCTTTTCCCTTTATTGAGATAGATTAGTCTGGTGGACGATTTATGAGATGCAATAAGAATATTGTGCACAGGGGACGAGAGGTTTTCCTGCTTGCAATCATTGGAAGTGGAGAAACCAAGCTGTCAGTTTCAGGGTTGTTAGATTGGGGTGAGTCAGACCCTGCAGATGGGAGATGAACTTTGGGAATGGACTGAAGATCCCCAGTTGATCTAGCAGGTGAGACCAGAGGAAGGGGAACGAGACTTGTTAAGGCCAATATGGAGCAATGAGGATCACTTTGCTTTTCAACTGTTGTGCTTTCTTCAGAAACTGGGAGATGAGGGGAAGAGGAGGATAAGCATAAAGTAGACCAGAGGGCAAAGCGTGGACTAGAGCATCTCTCGGTGACTGTCCCCGAGGGGGGATAAGGGCAAAATAGTTGTTGCACTTGAAGTTGGTTGGGGAGGCGAATAGGTCGCAGCAAGGCTGGCCCTAGCGGTTGAAGATTCTTGCCGCTATCATAGAGTTGAGGGGCCACTCGTGAGGTTGTAGAATGCACCTGCTCAATTTGCCCGCTATCACGTTGGAGTTCCCGGGAATATGCATCGCAATTAGAAAGTGGTTGGAAGCTATCGCCCATTGCCATATCTTCAAGGTCTTTCGGCATAACAGGTAAGATCTGGTGCCCCCTTGCTTGCTGACGTACTAGACCACTGACATGTTGTCTGACTGGATCGCAATAGTCCCTGACAGAAAGGATGGAATGAAATGCTTGCAACGCTACTAGCACCGCCCTCAGTTCCAGGACACTGATATGTAAAAGGGTCTCCATCTCCGACCAGGTGCCTTGGACAGTTTCCCTGACATAGCCCCCCCACCCCATCAGGGAGGTGTCCGTGGTCACTGTGGCTTTCGGTTGATGGGGGCTGAAGAGGTGAGACCATTGTTGGGGATTCCAAGATGTCCACCAGAGTAAATCTTGCTTGCATCTCTGAGTTACACTTATCTGAAAAGACAAAGGATGTTGTAGAGGGTACCACTGAGTGAGAAGTAACCACTGAAGGAGTCTCATGTAGAATCTGGCTAGAGGAACAATGGTGATCGAGGCTGCCACTGATCCCAAGAGTTGGGAGTATAAATAGAGCAGGAGATTTGTGGCGATAGAGCAGCAGTTGAACCTGTTTGCCTTATTCTCTGAAGCCTGTGGTCCAGAGAAGATGCTGTGCAATATCTCGTGTCCAACAGTACCCCTATGAATTTCAAAAAATGAGCTGGGGTTGTGTTTGACTTCTCCCAGTTTATAGTGATTCCCAGGCATTGTGCTGTGAGGAGAGTGTAGTGCAGGGCTTCTTCCACTAGACGCTTGGTGGGGGCGATGAGAAGCCAGTTGTCTAGAAATGGAAACGCCTGGAATAGAAGTCGCAAGTGAGTGACAACCACTACCATGCATTTGGTGAACACTCTGGGGCTGTAGAGAGACCGAAGGGCAGACTTCGAAATTGGTGGTGACTGGCTCCTATGCGGAAGCGGAGGTATCTTCTTGAGCATTTGTCCACATTTATCTGGTAATACACATCTTGATGATCTACACAGCACATCCAATCATCTTCTTCCAGGAGAGGAAAGATAGACTGAACCGTGACCATCCAAAATTTCTCTGTTTTTACAAATCTGCTCAGTGTGCTGAGATGCAGAATTGGTCTCCAGTCCCCTCTCTTTTTTGGCACTATAAAGAACCTTGAGTAAAAACCAGATCCTATCTGGTCTGGGGGGACCGTCTGGATGACTTTTTTGTAGCAGCTTTTGGATTTTGTGTGCTGCTGCTGCTGCTTCCCTTTGACTGGATGGAACTTAATACACTGGATGAGATTGGACAAAGATGGAAGGGGATGCGATAGCCTCTGGATATTATCCCCTGTACCCAAGAGGTGGTTATATTTTGCCAGGCAGTGGGGTACAAGGAAAAATGACCCCCAACCGCTTCCAGAGGTGAGCAGTCGGGCAACGCTTCAGAAGAGCTGATAGGGTTGGTCAGAGAAAGAATCTCTGGAACCCTGGTTTCGCACACCTCCTCTCCCCTGAAAGGGGAGTCTTTCATTGGAGTTTCCTCCTCTGCCTCTAGGGAAGAACTTGGCACGTGTGTCACACAAAGAGCCCTGTGATTTCCTGTGCCACATCTTCCCGCTCCTCTGATTTCTGGAATAGAATCGCTGAAGAGTGGAGTGTCTGACACCAACAGCCGACAGGGTCTTGCTATCTTGTTCACACCTTGCCAGCATATCTTTCCCTTTAAGGCCAAACAAAGAAGCAGCCTCGATGGAGGCGTTCATGAAGGAAGCTTTAAAGGAGTCCGCAAAGTCGCAAAGGTGCAACCATGCATGTCGTCTGGTGACTATACCCCCACCTGCCACTATAGCTGCTCCATCAGTTGCATGAGAAAAAAAGACGCATGGAAGAATTGGAAATCGACTCTATGGTGGCTGAGAAGCCACGTTGTCATGAACCTAGTCAAAAACAGCTCCTGCCAAGTTTTCAGAGAGTTGGTTGATAAGATCCCTCTGAAGCCTGGTAAAGTGTGCCAAATAGGTCAAAGACCTTACAGCGAAGGTCGATGAAGCAAACACGCACTTCCCTAGTCTATCACCTGGGACTCCTCCTTGGGCGGATGGACAGTTTGGCTCTCTTCTGCCAAATCCTTCTTAGCTGCAGCTGCCACCACCATGGCATCTACTGGAAGACCTCGTGAACAATGGGGATGATCAGCTGGGGGTGATAAAATTTTATCAGGCTTCTGTGGTATCGCTAACAGGGTGTCAGAAGCCTTCCATGCATGCTGGATGATAAGCTAGACGAGCTCATTGGCCAATAGGGTAACCCAGGAGGTAGGGGACTGGGCACGAAAAGCCTGCAGGAATACAGATTTCTCAGAGGCAGGATTAGAGGACTTCCAGTCATCCCTCTGTCTAAGGATCTCGAGGATGCCACCAAAAGACACCTCATCAGATGGTGACAGTGGGGACCCTTCCCAGTCATCAAAAGTCCGTATCTTCAGTCAACGACTCCACAGTGGAGTCCATGTGCTTCCTCATGCATGACGCTTTGCGGGGTACTTCCTCAGTGGGAGGTTCTGGGGGAGACTGCAAAGAGGGGGTTTCGTGAGGAGGAGAAACCCGAGGCCCTTGTGCCCGGTGGTTGTGGCTTGTAAGAGTTGTGGCACAGTGGGGGGAAAGAGGACTCCGACATGTGGGGTTTGCTAGCGGAGGCAAGTGCCCTCTCCATGGCCTGGAAGGCCAGCCCACCCAAGGAGGGATGGGAGCCTGGAGCAGAGCATGACAACCTTGGAACCGGGGTCACACCTCGCACCGAAGAGCCGACCCTCAGACCAGGAGTCTTAACAGGACTGTGAAGCATGAGAGAGGGAGGATTCCTGGAGGGTGCCATAGAAAAAAAATCGGTGTGGAACCAAGAATGCCCTCCCCACGGCCTGAGAAGATTCCGATGGCCAGTGCACAGAGGGCCATAAGGACGACTCCGGTTCCAAAGTGAGATCCACTATTGGAGTCAGAGGAAGGGAAGCTGCTGTCGGAGTAATGGGCTTCGATACTTCGGTGGAAGTTGAAGGAGGAGTGTATGTTGGAGTTTGAGGAGATATATGTTCACCTGAGGGAGGGAAAGTGGACTTCGATGGGTGAGAAAGACCACTGACCACAAGCAACTGGTCAAGAAGTCGCAACACATCTTGCTCAAAGAGGCTCCTGGTTGACATCTTAGAGAGACCTAAGGGCGATGATTCTGGCCTTTCTAGAAAAGGACTATATTGGCCATCAACGAATGGATTCAAAGAAGAAGAGTACTTAATCCTTGCTAATGTGAGAGGTGCAGAGCATGGAACCGAGGACGTCTGCACCAAAAAAAATAATGGTGTGAAAGTAGACTGCGCTGATGTCAGCGTCATAGAAGCTGAAGGTGTCTGCATCGTAAAAGCAAGTGTCTGCACCGATGGGTACGGTGCCAAAGAAAGTGTCTGCACCGGTAAAAACGGTGCCTTAAAGGACTGCACCTTAGAACATGTCGGTGCCGAAAGTGTCTGCACCGTGGATTATGGTAACATCATACTTGGAACCAAAGGGGACTGTACCAATGGTGCAGAAGGGACTGTACCTACATGGACGGTGCCGGTAAGGGCTGCAACAGAACTGTCGGAGCCGAACTGGTCTGCACCGGGAACTCTGGTGCCAGTGTCGATAAGGAGGACATGGCTGGAGCAGACAGGGTCACAGGCGTCAGCGCCAAAGTAGTAGTCAATTTCACCTTCTTATGAGTAGACTCCCTACGATCTCTAGAGGAAGATGAAGGGTGCAATCTCGATGAGGAGAAAGAGGAAGAATGCCTCTTACGGGGTTTAGCAGGAGAGGGTGAGCCTTCAGACTCAAAAATACCCTCACAGAAAGGAGATTTGAGAAGACCTTTCAAGAATAATTTGTTCTTTCTCTCATTAAGAGTCCTGGTCGAAATATTTCTACAAATCCCACACGGGGATCCATAATAAGGTGGGAGATATTCAGACAATAGACACAAGTCATGGCCATCAGAAAGCGTCAACTTACGGCCGCAATCCATACACTGCTTAAAATCAATGCTACTTTTCTTATCCGACATAATGATGTGGAGAAGAACAGTACCAAGAAGTTGAAGAAAGGCTACCCAAAAGGGTAAGAAGAGAGAAGGAAAAAGGATTACCAATGATGGTAATGAAGAATTACCTCAAAGGTAAGAAAAGGGTAATAAAGAGAAAAAGACTAAAGGGAGAGAAAGTCTTAAGGATACGATAGGGTAGGAGAATAATACCAGAAACGGTTAGAAAAACTTTAAAGTAGAAACAATATATAAAACTTTCAAAAAATTAGACAGCTGAAAAGTGGCTTGACACGGCTGTACAGCAATGCACCAAACAAGATCCGAGGTAACAGGGAGCAGAGCATTCTGGGTAGGACCTTGGCTCAAGAGTTTTTGGCTGATACGAGCTTGATATTTGGCCGGCTCGGTTCCAAGGACGGAACAGATAACCCATCAGTAAGGAATGAACGAAGATTAACATCAGATCCATCTCTTCTTTTTCTCCTCTGTCAGACTTTTTGTCCTCAGAGGTAGCAATTCCTTGAAGATAAGTTAACTGCAACATTCTTACATCTGCAAGCCAAAGTCTTTGTAAATGGCACAGTCCCATCTAAGGTACTAGAGACCTAGGCAAACAACTCACAGATTGTGGGTGTCTCGGGGCAGAATTATGTAGTCTCAGTTGCCAAGTTTTAAAGCTTGAAGCCTTTTCCTTGTAGTGCTGCCAGCAAATGCAAATCAAAACATTAACTCATGGGAGAAATATGCTACACAAAGAAACACAAAGCACTGTTCTATGTTAATTAGTTACAAAATAAGCTATTCAATACATCAACAATTAACACTGCATAAATACTATAGAGATAAACGTTGACTATCACCATGTCTAACACCCAAGAAAGAGGGGAGGAAAGGATAAAGCTGAAAAGAAAAAGTTATAATAAACAATTAAAATACAGAAGAGAAGGTGACCAAGGTAAACATTCCTTGGAAGCAAAAAAATCTCTTCCAATACAAGAGAGAAAAAAAAAAATGACAAGTAGCTGGGACACCACATCCAATCAGAGAGAGAGGCAAGAGAGATCTGGTAAAGAAAACAGCATTGTGGGAGTAGGGAAGAGCCAGAGTTTTGACAAGATGTTGCTGGTTCATGATGAAGCAACTATTTCTTCACTATGAAGATGTGAATACTGGATACAGAATTTGTGAACAGGTCACATGGATGCAAAGAAATTCACCTTGAGAGTGAAGCTCAAGATATGAATCTTTGCATCCATTTAGAGAACACATAATTAGCAGATTATGACAGACAACCCAATCATAATTTTGTAGTGCATGCAGCTTTATCGGCAACATGTTTTATTAGTTACAGGAAAAAAGGGCCAAGTGCTTTGCTGGCTTTCAAAGCCGCAAAGCACTTGACGAGCACCGACAGAAATGCAGTAAAACATTCCGACACATGCAGCTGGCAGAAAAAAATCTGTTTTTAATTCTGCCACTGTGGTTTTCTAGTTAGTACTGACAGATTTAATTGCCTAGCATGACACCCAATCATAAAAAGTGAAGCTGGGGGTGCTTAGTATTTAAGATTGGATCTCTCACTACAGAAGCATTTAACTGATTTGCCTTTTCTGGACATCAGAGCATAATCACCTTACTCCATGTGTTACAAAGTAATATCCACAATTCACCCCTCTCCCCAGGAGGGGCATGCCCATTCTTTCTGCCTAAACCAACAACTGCCTGAGCTACTCATCAAATACATGTCACCAGGGCAGTAACCAGAGCTTCATCCCCCTATGCTACTTGCACAAACAGTCTAGCACTCCTTTACTGATGAGGAATAATTCTGGAAAAAAAACACAAATCACCACTCTCCAAGCAGCTTTGGGAGCACCACAGGTCTAATTATACCCAGACAAATGTTTTAGTTCTGGCAGAAGATCAAGTCACAGATTCCTTTTGCATTTCCTGACTGCAGTAGTCCATCTTCCCTTTTTATCCATTTTCAGAAGAAACACTTAGATAAGCTCCAATATATGGAGCACATAAATAAAGAAAGCATAATAAGTATATTTACAGTATTAAAAATCAAGACAGCATAGACAAAAGCAACAAAAAATATACATGACTTTCAAGATGGCTGCACACTGATCAACAGCTTAATTTCAGCTCTGTGTGTGAAAACAAACAGAAAAAAAAGAAGCATCAGTAAAATTGCCATCTGAATACAATTCAGTTAATGGAATAGTAGAACAAACACAAGTGCATCCACACAGAGAAGGCACTAAAGGCACTGAAAGTACTCACACAGCCAAATGATGAAACCAGTCCAAATGAGACAAAATAATACGAAACTTCTTCTTTATTCCATAAAACCACAAAGAATAATATTTTATTTTATTTATCTATATTCAGTTTATTGACCATAACTAATAGATAGAATTGTTGGTCAGTTATATACATATTTATTTATTAGATTATATTACATAATATTATATATAGATTTGCACTATGCACTTTAACATATATTATATTAAGATGTAAACAATATGTGGTTTATTTTATTAAGGTTTTATAATTCTGAAATAGCATAAGATGACTAAGTTAATATAGATTAGAAAGTCTTTTATGTGATTAGTTTTCTATATATTAAGGTAGTATTATGCTTTATACAATATATACATATTTATACATAATACTTCGATTCTGTAGAGGCTATATACATCAAAAATGTATTTGAAGGGACCCATCTATAGAAATGAATTCATGGCCCTTTAACAGAAATAGAAGGTTACCTTAAGTCAAGCCATTAAATGGTTGCTTAATTGATTAATTACATTAATTGAATACAAGGTCTAGATATATAAACTGAAATAACAGAGCTTGTAACAGAATCTGATGAAGCGTACTACAGTTACGCGAAAGCGCTTATTCTTTGTGGTTTTATCTATGGAATAAAGAAGTAGTTTCGTATTATTTTGTCTCATTTGGACTGGTTTCATCATTTGGCTGTGTGAGTACTTTCAGTGCCTTCAGTGCCTTCTCCGTGTGGATGCACTTGTGTTTGTTCTACTATTTCATTACCTGGTTTTGACAAGTGCTCCTACATTGGTGTGAGCAGTTTTATTTGACTATAATTCAGTTAATGGCTATTAAGTACAATGACAATGCCTGGATGCCAGCAGAGAAGAAATTTGGAGAACTTGAAATAAAATCAGCCAAAAAAGGTGGAGAAAACACTGGCTGGGAAGGATCCTGCAGTTGTTCACTAGCTCAAACTTCAACTTTGTTTCAAGAGATGGCTTTCAGTAATTTAGAGGAAAAAATAAATCAAATATACTCAGATGTAATTAAAATAAATGAAACATTGAAGAAACACATCCACTCAAATAACAAAAGTCTGGAAAAATATAAGAAGCTTTAACTAGCTAAACAAATGAGCTGATAAAACTGCAAAAAACAAAGATGAAATGAAAAAACTAACTGGCTAGCTGAGGCTTCTCAAAAAGAGTTCGAAGCCAGAGCATGCAGGGAAAACTTGACATTTTCGGCTGTACTACAGAAGCTAGAAGAAACAGACCATTATTTTTACGAAAGCACAAATAAGCAATTAGATTGGTGTGCTACAGTAGGATTCAATTGAAAAGGCACATCAAGTGTAAGCTGCTGTCTCATAGCCAGATATGGAGCAAAGACCTATATTAGAAAATATGCAATATACCAGCAGAAAGAGCTGATCCTGACAAAACTGTGGATGAAGGGGTAAATTATTAAAACTGGACAAAGCACAGCATCTACAGAAAATGATTATTCACTGTACACAAAACAGAAGAAAAGAAATTTTATTTATTCCAGCAATCAGAGAATGTCAACAGGCAGGTGTGAGATTCAAGCTGCTGTAACCAGCTGTCCTCAGACTACTTTTCTTTTTTCTTGGAGGATCAGATACTTTTTTCGATGCAGAGCAGGCTAAGGTTCATCTAACAAAAAGTGAGCCAGAAAGCAGAAGAGGACCAAGCTTCTCATTCCTTTGAGAATAAAATTCAGCTAAGAGACTTTCCAGTAAAATATTTTCCAATGTCCCCAAAGGAAATTGCTTGAAAGACCAAAAAAAAAATTAAAAAAGTAATTGATTAATTGTACAAGGATTAACTAAAAGAATCATGAATACCTTGGACATGAACTAGAGTCTATTGTTAGAACATGATCAGGAAGACCAGCAATACGGAAATTAGATAATCAATATGAGATTATAAACTATCAATCACATTTGTGAAATATAGCTTTGCAAATAAAAGTGGACAGAAAAGATTGGACTTTTACAGACTAGATTTGTGGAAGGAATGTACAGCATATACCAAACATTAAATTTTTAATATTCTGAAGAACGCTAAAGAAAAAAGAGACTAAGTAAAAATTATTTTATTAGTATTTATATAAAACAGTTCATGGTATAAACTAAATGTCATACTGTAAAGCAGTTTTGTACAATATGTAGTCAGTGATAATTGTAAAGGGAGGTCTTTTCAGTAACTATTGTGTGTATTGTGTGTGTTAAGGATAGTAAAGTAAAAAAGTACCCTTTTTACTTCTAAGAAATATAGGATTTACACCATAACAGAACAAACGCTAAAGGGAAGTGTACAAGAGTTCTACATGTAATATAGTCAGTACAAAGATGACAATTTCCCTCGTTTTTACAAAAGTAAATATATTGGTTTGGAAAATATGACAAAATGATGAAAACCATGAAAAATCCTGACCTTTTCGCAAGTGCAAAGATATTAGCTTGCCCCCACCCCATTTCCAAATGCTCTCAGTGCGAGACAAGTCTGCAGCTAAAGGCAGCTAGCCAGAGGAATTATGTAAATTACCTTCTGAAAAAAATGTATACAGATTTTTTCATGCATCTGCAAGTTGACAGCTGTTTTTAATTCACTGTCAACTTTTAATGGTGACAAGCTGTCGGCAGGTACAATCAATTAATCTCGAGTGTTCTGAGCATTCTTTGCTAAGGGAAATGCATAATTTGAATGCACAATGACAAGCAGTTAAGTGAAAAAATAAAATTCTGAAATTACTTGAGGTGAATAAGAGATAGCAGCCTCCCCACCAGCCTCAGTACTTTAATGCATTTATTACAATACATCATCTTCTTCTTTTGGCTTTTCCTGGTTAGGGGTCGCCACAGCGGATCACCTGTCCGCTCATGATTGGCAGTGGAGTTTTACAGTGTAAAGTTGCCAGCCCGGTGCCCAACCTTCCACAGAAGGCACACACACACGCACTTGCACCTAGGGCCAATTTAGAGTGTCCAATCCACCTACTGCATGTTTTACATAATTAGTCTTATTTAAAGGTAACCAGTGCACTTTTTTTCAGGGGCCAAAAGTTAATGTTTTCTGAAAGCATACAAGCTGCTTTTCCACATCTGGGAGAGGGAAGAGAAAAAAATAATCAGCACACACGGAAACACATGTTGTAATATGTGCTTTGTTGTGGGTAACCTTAATTTTAGATTAAGTTATACCTGTGGGTCTAGCGGTCGCTTTAGTGCAACTGTTCCCATCTAGAGGCATTTGTCAAAAAATTTATAGAATTTTGTATGCTTGTGTCAAGTTAATGGGGATGGGGAAGTTCTGCAAATATATTTAGCTTTTTTTTTTGAGGGTTTTCATTAAAGAAAAAAGGTTTGAGCAATGTGGCAAAGGCTCAAACTGACATGAGAACAACCATTTTCACCCTGCCAAACTTTTACTGTGCATGTAAAATAAAAGCTAGAAATACACAGCCAAACAAAAAGTAATGTATAACAAGTGGCAACAATAGCTTTTTATAATGACTACTGTATCCATAGTATCTTGGAATGTAAATGGCTTTGCAAGTACAAACATAAAAGAAAGAGTATTGAATTATATTAAGAAATGCAGAATGTAAACACAAATGTTGCAGGGCACATTTGAAAGAAATAAGCATGTGAATTTGATACAGAAAGGATTTCAGAACGGACATTCAGCAGAATATCAGGGACAAAGGAAAGGGGGAGTAAGAATACAGATTGCTAGAGGGGCTCCAGTAGTGACAGAAGAGGGAAAAAAGACAATAATGGTAGAGTTGAGGAAGTATGACTACTGGCAAGGGAGGAGGATTGCACTGACATGTATTTATATTCCACCAGAAACTACTAAGGAGCTCAAGACAAATTTTGGGAGAAATAATCAGCTTTCAACAGGGAATATTGTTAAAAGGTGGGGACTGGAACGTGACTTCCAAAAGTGAGGATGAAGCATGGGAATCTAGAAGGGAAGGTATAACAGAGTAGATTTCTGAAAAAAATGTGTGAAAATATTTGGTATGGAACATATGAATTCAGTAGTAAGAACTATTGACAGAATTTACATATTACTCCCCAAGATTCAATACATGGGCTAGACTGGGCAAAAACTGTATTTTACAGGAGCATGTACATTTAACTGAAAGCTCCGACATACATCTAGTAGTACTTCATAACATGCACCAATAAAACCTAACACAGAAATGCAGTATAAGGAAGAAAAAAACAGACACTGGTGCTTTCGTACCTACCCATTAAAGAGAGGAATTTAAAGCAATGGGTAGTGGAAAGTATTCAAGAGTGATCACGGAAGACAAATTTCTTCAGAAGAAATATCTAGTGAGTGGGGATAAAATGAAAATGTAGCTTAAAAATAGGGCATAAACAAGAGAAAGATAAAGCTGAGGTCCAAATAGGGTATAAACAAGAGAAAGATGAAGCTGAGATCCAATAAAAATTATTTAGAAGGGCTAACAAAGGTTAAAGCATTGCAGAATAAGAAAATCTCACAGAACAAGAGGAGGAGTGACTGGCAGAGTGCTAAAGAGAAAATAAAGGAGTAAATGGATAATATGCATTAATTTAGAGAGACTGCTGTCAAGCAACTATTTTTTGTTAACTCCAGAGCACAAACATTTAGCACAACTACTTAGGCAACAGAAAGTAGAAAAAAGGCTAGGACAAGAAAATAACCAACAATTCTCTGCAGGTGGTATGAGATATTTTAAAAATGTTATGAACATTTGTATAAAGGTAGAGGAATGTGGCAACCAAGAAAGAGCAGGCAGAGAAATATTTATGGAAGACAATTACACCAAAATTACAGAAGATGAGGCTCAGCAACCAATAGTTAAGATAGGAGCAGTTGAGATAAAACAATCTGCAGGGAAGTCTACAGGAACAGGTGGCATTCCTGTGGAAGTCTGAAATCTAGGAAGGAAAAAAAGTGATAAAAGATCATGAATACTTAATACTTTGTTTAATAGAACTACAAAAGGAGAGGAAGAGTCAGCAGCTTGGAAGAAAGCTATGGTGGCCGTATTACTCAACGAGGGTAAAGACCCATCAGACAAAGACTCAGACCTATTTCAACTTTAAACCATGGCTGCAAAGTGTCTGTGTCAATACTAGCTGAAAGAATAGCAAATGTATTGTCAGAACTGATGGATACAGATCAATGTGGCTTGGGAGGGTGTCAGTCAAACATTTGTCCACATTAACAGAACAATGATGATCCAAGGGGAAGCAAAAATGTAAAAAAAATACTACTGTTGTTGGTGGGTCTTGAGGCAGAGAAAGTATATGACAGAGTATGCTGGGGTTTTGTGAGGAAGGCAATGGAAGCATTTGCATTCCATGATACAATAAGGTTACTCAGGAGACTATATGAAGGATCACAGGCAAGAATTGAAGTGGGGGGGTGTTCCTCTCCAATATGTTGGGTTTAAACAGAGGAACCAGGCAGGGATGTCCTTTTTCCCCTTTATTTGCTTTTTATTTACAGCCACCAGCAAAGAAAATAAGGGACTCAGCATGTCAACAATAATAACTGATCTGGTAACAAAGAAAAGTTGGCTTTACTTGCACATGGTATTTTGTAGTCGATAAATCCAAAACAAAGACATCTTGGTGATGTGAAACATTTTGAGACTACTTCAAGTCTTTCCAGGACATGAAATTAATGAAAAAGAAACAGACGAGGCAAGTCAGAGCCACCTGAAAAACTTGCTAATTTCATCAGGTAACACAGGGCAGCCCTAAGTGGATGAAAAGGTACTTCAAGGAATTCAAATATGAGCTATCTAGATTGCCCGAGTGACCTTTTCAATATGATCTTTGACAAATTGTAGTTAAATCTTGGATAAAAAAAAAAAAAGACAAGTAAAAAAAAAAAAACACTGCAAAAATTACAGGAGGCAAAACAATTAGAATTAAAAGGGAACTTCACTGCATTAGCAGCTACAAATTATTACAGTTACTACCGAGGGTTAAGAAAGTGTGCGTTGACCAGGTAAAAGATTAAAATACTGAATAAAAAGGGAAGCATTTTCAAAAGCACATATGTACATTTCCCGTGGTTATAATGTTTAGGAAGTTGCTTCCATAACCAGACAAGAGCATGTGCTTTAACTAGGTAAAACTAGCTAATGCAAATGGTAGTGCATGTGTTGGAAGACAGCAATGTAGAATAGCTGCTCCCTCCTTGGAAGTGTGCTATAATTTAAAAATGCACATAGTTAAGACTGTTTATTAGTAGTAGTGTACAAGAAGGTTTTTGTGTTTTTAGTGCTCAGGAATGTGTCGTGGAGCCAAAACTGATGGTTATATCTGTAATGCTTAGAAGACATACCTTAAATATAAAAAGTAAGACACAGAAAATACAGATAATTCATGTGCAAAAGCTTAGAAGTGATAAATATGGCCACATTGAGAACTTTGATATGGAATGTTAATGGACTCTGAAGTCTGATTAAGAGCTAGAAGGTACTTTAAACATATAAAAAAAGAGTAAGGTGCCATTAATTAAGCTATAGCAGACATTTAGAAAGTAGACAGCAACACAGTTTGACTAGGAAAGGGTTACAATAAAGGGTATTCAGCAAAATGCCAGGGACACAGAAAAAGAGGAGTAATAACTAATAGAAAAGGAGTGTCAAAGATGGCAGAAGGAAAAAATGACATGAGCGATTCATATAGGCTAGCAGCTAGTTAATGGGAAGAATGATTACACTGGTGTGCATTGACATATCACCTAAAACAGAACTTAGAACTTTTAGTAAAGTAATAACTTCAGCAAGGACTATTTGTGGATGGCAACTGGAACATGGTATGTAACAAAGGGCATGTCTGGTGGACACAGAAAAGAAATGAAGAAAATTCCTAAAAATATACATGAAAAGATCTGTCAGAGGATATTTCACAAATTATGGGAGAAGGTAAGTAGTTTCCTTAATATTCCCCAAGATATGGTAATTAGGACAGACTGAATAAGAATTGTGCATGTTATATACATTCAAAAAAAATTTGCAGACTCATCCAATAATTGTACAGAAAATCTATAACTAGCAAAATATACGCTTATGACAGGTAACTCAAAGAAAAAATAAGATTTATTAAAATGCCTCAGCTATTGCCTTAAAAAGAGAACATAAATTAAAGCCAAACTATTCCACAAGGACCCAGAAAAAAAAAAATTTCCAGAAAAGATGGGTTATAGTTGCACATAGGTGGGGATATCAGTGAATCAAATTTCTTAAAACACAGCTAGATGTTTTAAAACATAAAAAAGGAGAATAGAAATAAAAATTGTTTATTCGAAACAGGAGTCAGTGAATGGTGGGGAATCTGATATTATTAAAAACATTAATGAGAAAATAAAACAAGTGGGAAAAAATGTTGCAAAAAAGGAAAAATATAAACTAGAATGTGACTTAAAAGACTATGTTAAAAGTAATAGGTTCCCGTGGCAAACTAAACTCTTGTGAGAAGAGGAAAAGTACAGTTTTGTACCTACCATAAATGTAGATGTCCGATAGATAGGCAACTGCAGTCATAACATATGGGTTGTCCTGCCTCAGGCAGCCCTCGGTCGGCCAGATTCCAAAGTCTGGGTCCGGCGTCGGCTGGTGTCGCCTCCTCTCCGACGTCAGAACGGCTGGAGTATAAAGGCATCGGCCGACGCCATCTTCTTCAGTGTTTCTTGCCCCAGATGCCAGGTGCCCTCCTAGGAAGGCTAAATTTGGTGAATGGACAAACAATTCCAGACATGCACAACAGTAATAAACAGATACACCATAGGAGATACCCCCAGCTAATAGGAATAGGGGGAGTGGACCCAAAAAGAAGGTTGCAGAGGGGTAGGAGGGTGGGAAAATCTGACTGCAGTTGCATATCTATCGAACATCTACATTTATGGTAGGTACAAAACTGTACTATGTCCTTCAAGAATGCAACTGCAGTCATAACATATGGGTTGAATACCATAGCCAAGCTGGGGGTGGTTGGAACTAAGAAAGTGATGGTGTAGCTAAAATGCCCTGCAGGACTGCCGAAGCAAAGCCTGCCCTTTGTAGCCACTCCTCGTAGGAAAGCTGTGGATGTGGCTATAGCTCTGGTGGAGTGTGGCCTAATATTGGCTGGCACACTTTTTCCATGAAAAGAATAGCAGAATCTGATGCAGTGTCCAATCCATTTGGAAATTGTTTGTTTGGAGATTGCTTTTCCTTGTACTCCAGCAGCATAGGCTACAAGCAGTTGGTCAGACTTTCTGGTGGCCTTAGTTCTGTCCAAGTAGTAGCGTAGTTGTCTGTGTATGTCCAAAGTATGCAGCAGTGCTTCCCCCCCGTTTTGAGGATTGGGGAAGAAAGAAGGCAGGTGAATGGTTTGATTTAGAGACACCCTGGAAATTACTTTTGGCATGAATGAAGGATTGGTTCTTAGAGAGACTCTGTCCTGATGAAAAATGAGAAAAGGAGGGACTGCCATGAGTGCCTGTATCTCCGAGACTCTTCTTGCTGATGTGATTGCCAATAGGAAAACCGTTTTCCATAAGAGAAATTGCATTTCTGAAGTTGCTGCTGGTTCAAAGGGAGGAAGAGTTAATTTTTCCAAGACGAAATTGAGGTCCCATGCAGGTACTGGCGGTTTCCTGGGAGGTTTGATATTCTTTATCCCTCTTAGGAACTGTCTTAGCAAAGGGTGCGAAAACACAGGTGGATCACAATTGTATTTTGCTGAGATTGCTGAGGCATGAATCTTTATGGAGGAATATGAGAGACCAGTATGAAACATTTCCTCCAAGTATTCCAATATCTGAGGCATACTCAATACTGTTGTATCCTGACCCCTGTTAGCATTCCAGATGATGAATCTCTTCCACTTGGCTGAATAGGTTTTTCTGGTGGAAGGTCTGCGTGCTTCCAGTAAGATCTCTTGAACTTTTTTGGAGAGAGAGATATTGGCAGGAGTTATGGTAACCTCCAGGCTGTCAGATGCAATGTTTTCAGGTTTTGATGAACAGTCCTGTAATTGTGTTGTGTTAGAAGCAGAAGCCATAGGGGCAGAGGCCACGGTTTGGTCCGAGTTATGCTCAACAGCAATGGGTACCAGTGCTGCCTTGGCCAGTCTGGAGCTATCAAAATGCCTGTTGGTTGTTCTGCTTTGATCTTCAGTATCACCTTGGTCAGCAGTGGCAGAGGAGGGAATGCATAAATTGTTAGGGAATTCCAGCTGAAGGAGAGAGCATCCGTTTTCCAGGCTAGAGGATGGTGGGTCCTTGTACAGAACTTTTCCAGGTGATGATTCATGTGAGAAGCAAAGAGATCTATGTCCGGTCTTCCCCATGTCCTTGTTATTTGTGAGAAAATGTGAGGATGCAGCATCCATTCGTGTGGATCCAAGAAATTTCTGCTCAGCTTGTCTGCCAGTACATTGTCCTTGCCTGGCACAAACTGGGATTGCAGATGTATCTTCAGACTTAGGGATTTTTCCCAGAGAATCATTGTTAGTCTGCAGAGGGGATAAGAATGAGTGCCTCCCTGCTTGTTTATACCACATAACAGTGGTGTTGTCTGTCCTTATTAGCAAATGTCCTTGTTGAAGTGATTTTTCGAAAGACTCTATTGCATGTATCACTGCCAACATCTCTTTTTGGTTTATGTGCAGATGCCTTTCCCTTGGTGTCCATTGACCTTGAATGCATCTGCCCTTTATGTGCGCCCCCCATCCCTGGTCTGAGGCGTCTGTTGTAATCATTTGACCTGCTTGAGGTTTGTTGAAAGACATGCCTTTGTTCAACTGACTTGTTTGAGCCCACCACAAAAATTCTCTTTGTAGACATGGAATGAGTGGGATTACATCCTCTAGGCTTTGGCTGTGTTGGGACCACAAGCTTTTTAAGTACCATTGCAGCTTTCTCATATGAAGTCTTGCCAAAGGTATCAGAAGAGGGCAAGATGCCATGAACCCCAGGGCCTGCAGGAATTTCCTTGCAGTCAGCCGGGAAAGCTTTGTTAGGCCTTTGAAGTACTCTGGTAACTGCTGTTGTTTTTCCTCTGTGAGATAAGCCATCTGTGTGTTTGTGTCCAGTTTGGCTCCTAGGAAAGTAATCTGTTGGGATGGCAGAAGTCTTGATTTCTGAATGTTGACTGTGTATCCCAAGGCCTATAGTAATTGAATGACATAGTCCAAGTTTGCTATCAAGGTTTGTTTGTTGTCTGCTTGCATGAGGCAGTCCAGGTAAGGGTATATTTGAATCCCCTGGAGTCTGCAGTGTGCCACTACTGATGCCAGGCATTTCATGAACACTCCGGGCGCAGTAGATAAGCCAAACGGCAATGCTGAGAATTGATAATGCTCTGTCCCTGCAAGACATCTGAGGTATCTTCTGCAGCTTTGTCTGATTGGGACATGTAGGTATGCCTCCTTGAGGTCCAGAGTGACCAGCCAAGACCCCTTGCCCAGCATGGGAAGGAGTTGCTGCAACGTCAACATTTTGAACTTTGGCACAATGAGATAAGTATTTAGAGTAGACAAGTCCAGTATACGCCTCCATTTGTTTTCCTTTCTTGGAACAAGGAACAGTCTTGAATAAAATCCCTGGCCTTGTTCCTGTGGAGGGACCTTTTCTATTGCTTTTATATTTAACAGCTTTGAAACTTGAATGAGTGCCTCTGCCCTTTGATGAAGTGGCAGGTTTGGCATGCCTTGTCTTATTGGTAAAGTATGGAAGTGGAATTTGTAACCTTTGTCTATTAAATCCAGAATCCATTTGTCCTTGGTTAAGATATGCCAGTTTTTTGAGAATAAGGATACTTTTCCGCCCAAAGGTGCTTCTCTTTGAACCTTTGTAGGCGGTATGAAAGTCAAGTCATTGTGGTTGTCCTTGTGGTGCAGCTGGACTGCCTGCGCCACTTCTTTGATTTGGTGGATGTCATTGGCGGCCCCTGTAGGAGCCTCGGTATTGCCCTCTACCTCGGGCACGCCTGTTTTTTCCCCTTTGAAACTTGTCAGTTTCTGGAAAGGACCAATTCTTTGAAGGCCAATTCCTGCTGAATCTGGGAGGCTGAACCTGGAGGAAATCTTTGACTGTCTGTACTGATTTAGCTTTTTCCTCAATGGACTTCAACACATCTTGTGCATTAGCACCAAAAAGCTTCTGTTTTTCTAAAGGTGCATCAAGTAACTTTACTTTAACATGGTCTGGCAGAGGCTGTTCTTTTAACCAAGCATGTCTACATATAACAGCCCCAGTCATAGCCGCCCTACATAAAGCCTCCAATGCATCATAACCACACTGAAGAAAATGATTGCTAACCTGCTGAGTGTTATGTACTAGATCCTGCAATGCCTTTCTATCAATAGGCTCAGGAGAGGCTAGCTTTTTTTGTAAATCATCCAGTAAAAAATCCTGGTACTGAAACATATGAAAAAGGCAGTTAAGTGACCTCATGGCCAGGGTGGTAGAGGTATAAACTTTTTTACCCCATCTCTCCAGGTACCTAGCTTCCCTATCCGCTGGCAGTGGATTTTTGGCTGTGGAAGTAGCCACTCCCTTGGGGCCCTGTGAAATAGTTTCTAAATCCACAGAATGGGCCTTAAAGAGATGTTTGTGGGTGTCGGGGACCCTATAATATCTGTCTGGCTTGACAGGGGCAGGAGGGAGAGAATCAGGGTAAGCACTGGAGTCGGAGAAAACATCATCCAGGACATCCATAACTGGAGGGATAGCCAAGGGTCTGTGCTGGGGTAGCTTGAGGAAGGTACGTAATCTTTTCCTGGAATCAGAGAATTCCTGACCCTGCCATTTAAAATGCTCCCTCATAGAGTGTAGGACTTCACCGAAGGAAAAATCTTCTGGAGGAGAGGCAGAGGGAATTGATTCCTCAGCATCAGAGTCCACATAGGCCTGGAAGGATTCTTCTTGGGTATCTGAATGCTCAGAATCCCCAGAGGCTTCATCCAAAGAGAGGTTGTCTGCCTGCTCAGGTCTGGGCCTTTTCTCTGCAGGTGGCTGAGAACCTCTGTCTGGATGAGGGTGAGACCCCCTGATAACAGAAATAAGATCTGCAGCAAGAGACATGATCTGTTTATCAGAAGAAGGGGCCTGGCCAGTAGGTTTAGGATGGGCCTTGGCCTGGCTGGTGGCCTTAGCACGTGCAAAGGCCTTGATGGACATAGATACAGGAGGCCTAGCTGCCCCACGTGCAGGAGTAACCTTGTCCACAGGAATGGTGTTGGGTAGATCCAGAACTTCGGTTTCTGGAGGAAAATCAACAACCGGCACCGGAGTAGACTCCGAGACCGAAGGACGTGTTAACGCTGTGTCGTCAGCCTGGAGCGGTTGAATTACCACTTCCGAAGGGACCAAAGCACTCGCGGAGGGTTTAGGAGGAGTATCGGTGGAGGACGCTGGCCGAGGATGTTGGTCCCGGTCCTTTCGTTTTTTGGTAGATTGAGTTGTCGGTTGATCCAACGGCGTGATATAAGCGAAAGATTCGCCAAAAAAGTCTTCGGCAAATTCTGCCCGGCACCTGAGAGTGCACTTATTAAAGCAAGCACAGTCCGAGACGTCATGGTCTGGGCCCAGGCAAGGGAGGCAATAAGAATGGAAGTCCTTATGAGGTATTTGTTTACCACAAGACAAACAATTATTAACTTTCTCAATTTGTTCTGACATCGGCTGAGGCAAGAAAAAATGTTCCCCAACGGGGTACTTAGCTTTTAGATGACTTCGGTACTGAAAACACAGGAGCTGACCGACCGGCACTTGCGAACTGCTTCTGCTTCGGGCACCGCGCGGCAAGAAAGACTGAAGATGGCGTCGGCCGATGCCTTTATACTCCAGCCGTTCTGACATCGGAGAGGAGGCGACACCAGCCGACGCCAGACCCAGACTTTGGAATCCGGCCGACCGAGGGCTGCCTGAGGCAGGACAACCCATATGTTATGACTGCAGTTGCATTCTTGAAGGACATCAGCAATAAACTTGCCATGTAACGCCTTTTGGTCTACATACAGAAGCTAAACAAAATAGTGCAAGGAGAAGCAGTTTTACAAGTGCTTCACAGAGTATGAAATAACAGTGACAAGTTCCCTTAATAGAAACAGGCTGCTTATCATTACTAAGATGGCAACAGCATTTTGAACAGTAGCCTATTCTGGAGTCCCATAAAAATAATAAAAAAGAAGTGGGAATTTAACACCAAAGAACATAAAAAGATACTGTTTAATAGTGATAATTGTGTACTTTATCAACTGCAAAGTAATGTTTGCTGTTTTGACTGCCAGCACGATTTCCAAGGTGAACAACATCTGAATACTGAAGTTTATATTTCAGACATACTATACACAACAGGCAGTTGCAAGTCCTCAGAAGTGGGCTAAAGTTTATTCCCATAAATTTGATAAAAACAGGGCATCAATATTCTTGCAGTTCAGACATACTATGCCGAGTGCTGACCAAGGATATAATTCGTTGGAAGTTAATTTGAGTAGTAGTTTTAAATTTCTTATCTCTTTTCAGAGCATCACAATTAATTTGCAGACCTGCTGAATTTTTTTATTTGATGCATATATAGATCAATTTAATACAAACTGTTGGAATGTGTCTAAGGATGAATGGGAAGCAGTTAAGATTATAGTCTTTTTTCTGGTTATGCCTACTGATAAAGGACAGAGTGATATGGTCAAGAATGAAGCTCAGTATGATATGGTCATGAATGAAACTCAGTATGAACATGTGTTATAAACATTTATTGGATACTGTTATTCATGACAAAACAAATGTTAGTACCACAAGGTTACAAATTTTTAAAAACTTCATTAACAAAGGTAAATCAGTTAGTATTTTCTCAGTTAAAGACGTTAAGATCATACTTAATTACTGTGAACCTAAGATGCACAAAAACATTCGGTCTTTGTCTAGAATACCTATTATTTCTAGAAGAGTGGGGTTTAAAGAAAAAGTAGGCAAACTGATTGATATGCATCTTATGTCTGGGCATAAATTAGGATTCTTTACTCAGGACACTGCAGATTTATTAAGCAAGTTTACAGTTATTTGGACTACTGGAAATCAGAAGCCTTGCATATTATTCTAGATTAGCTCACTTGAACTTTTTTTTATTAGTCACCGACATTTGCAGGGTAAGCTTTGTTTAGCTAACAGGGCTGTATTAAATGAAGAACTACATTTGTTATTAAACAATGATTTGATAGATTCATATGGTTCCACTACAAATCCTGCTTTTGCTTTTAAAATTGGTTAATGCTGAAGAAAAATAAGATCAAAATTTTTAACACACTGAGCTCAAGCGCAACAACAAATTGTTTACAATAGAAATAAGAATTCCTGCAATATCAGGAATCCTTGAAAATAAGTTCACAAACCCTGAGAAATGTTCAGGACATACAAAAACTTTGTAAAACTTAGAAATATTTTCGAAAGCTCACTCAGAACAACTTTTGCAGTATCAGAAGAGGTTAGGAAATACCAGAATATTGTTAAAACTTAAGAGCAATACAGTAACAAACGGAGTTTCTTTAACAAGTGCTGGCTGAAAAACAGTGATAAATTCAACCAAATAAATGCAGCACAGAAGTTTTAAATACCACTGAAACAGTTAAAGTACAAAAATATACTTGTACAAGTATCAGCTTTGTAGGCTAGAAGATTTTAGAAGCAATCCAAGTCAGATGCAAGGAAGCTCTCAATAGATGAGAGCACACTTGCAAAAATGTAAGGCTTTTATACAAGGGATACTGGAAGACCAGTACCTCAACTCACTAACGGATGATCGCCACAAATCCCTGGACTCCACTGCCCTTCAGCCTGTGACTGGACAGCAAGAAACGGAAAGAATGAATGGATTGACAGAGGAAGGGTCTAGATCAGGAATTTCACATTTATAGTTCTCAGGCAGGAAGAAGCTTTAAAACGCACAAATCTGGAAAATAGAAACTACTACAGAACATTTCCCAGTTCCACTGACTTTTTTATTTGTTTTGAATGAATGTGACCCTCAGATGAGTGTGCTAACCTTCACACAGACTTCATCAATCATTTCAGTTTGAGACTCCTAGCCGAAATGGACACCAGGGAGGGAAGAAAGAGGCAGGGGGAACTGTACACACTACAGATAAGCACCAGTGAAACTGGCTTGTTAATCAGCTTACCTGTGAAATCCCTGAGATGACTGCTCTGTCCACATGAACCAGATGTCCTTCAGCACACTGAACTCCACTTGACCAAGCAGCACACGAGTGGTGGACCCAGCAGGCTCCTATGTCAGGGAAAAGCACAGCTGTAACTGGTACGAATAAGTAAGATAAATGTTATAGATACTTGACTACCTAGTATTTACAGAGAACATGTTTAAATTTGCAGAGAGTAGGCTTTAGTCAGCAACATAATAAAATAATGCTTAAACCCCCAAGTTTTCTTTTTTTTCTCACCAAAATGGTTTCAGTAAGGTATAGTTACCAGAAACCATCCCTATAATACAGTCCTGGTACTGTTCAGTTCCCAGAAACCAGCCTGTACTTTAAAACCTATTTCAAGACAAGAAAATGAAAGGAAGGAAAAGCCAATCACCTTTTTTACACTCAACTCTGCCAAAGTACGTAAATGGTTATTTGACCCTACCATGACAGGAAAAAAGTACAGTTTTGTACCTACCATAAATGTAAATGTTCGAGTGTATACACTGCTGCAGTCATTACACTTGGGTTATCCTGCCGTCAGGCAGTTCCCCAGTCAGCCTGAGTTCCAAAGTCTTGGTCCGGCGTCGGTTGCTGTCACCTCCACCCTGACGCCAGTCCAACAGGGGTATATAACATGCAGCCAACACCATTTTCTTCAGTTTTTCTTGCCCCAGATGTCAGGTGCCTCTAAATAGTAGGCAATTCCAATTGCTAATAAAACATACATAAGGAAAGCAAAAAACAACTTACAGCTACCAGCAAATACTCCCCATAGGTAGTAAGGGTAGAAGAGATAGGGACGTACCAGCCAGTAAGAGGGGAAGGAGGGAGGGTAACCTGGACTGCAGCAGTATTATACACTCGAACATCTACATTTATGGTAGGTACAAAACTGTACTATGTTCATCGTGTTACACTCCTGCAGTCATTACACTTGGGTAGAATCCCAAAGCTGAGGTAGGGTGGCTGGTTCTATAAGGCATTAGGGGTGACTATAAGGCCCTACAGCACTGCAGTGGCAAAGTCATCTCTGGATTTAGAGTACAGAGGCAGATGGTAATGCTTGGTGAAGGTATGTACAAAACTCCAAGTTGCTGCTTCCAAAATATCCTTGGTACGTACTCCCCTGAGGTAGGCAGTTGAAGTGGCTGTTGCCCTGGTGGAGTGAGATCTAATGCTGCTAGGTACAGGTTTTCCATAGTATGTGTAGCAGAAACGTATACAATGTCCTATCCATTTTGAAATAGACTGTTTTGAAATGGCTTTTCCCTGTGCTCCTGCAGCATACGCTACCAATAATTGCTCAGATTTTCTGAAAGCTTTGGTTTTGTCCAAGTAGAAGCGTAACTGCCTGTGAATGTCCAAAGAGTGCAGTAGTCTCTCCCCTTTATTCTGTGGTTTAGGATAAAAAGTTGGCAGGTGAATAGTTTGGTTTAGAGCCACACTGGATACCACCTTTGGTATAAAGGTAGGATTAGTTCCTGAAGACACCCTGTCCTGGTGGAAAATGAGGAAAGATTCCACTGCCATTAGTGCCTGTAATTCTAAAACTCTTCATGCTGATGTTATTGCCAAGAGCAGAGCAGTTTTCCAAGAGATGTATTTTAATTCTGCTGCGTTAGCTGGATCAAAAGGAGGTAAAGTTAGTTTTTCCAAAACAAAGCTGAGGTCCCAAGTTGGAGTAGGTGCTCTACGGAGTGGTCTTGTTTTCAGCCCCTCTGAGGTACTGTTTTAACAGAGGATTAGAGAAAATTGGTGGATCCGTGTTGTAATGAGCAGAGATGGCAGAGGCGTGGATCTTGATGGATGAGAAAGAGAGGCCTTTGTCCAGCATCTCAGTTAAGTATTGTAGTATCTGAGGAATGCTTGGGACAAGAGGGTCAAGGCTGTGAGCTTCGTTCCAGGCACAGAATCTCTTCCATTTATCCGAATAGGCTTTCCTGGTACTAGGCCTTCTGGCCTCCAGAAGGACATCCATTCCTGCTTTGGAGAGGCATTGCTTGCTTGACTAAGGAATATTCCATGCAGCTAGGTTTAAGGTCTTTAGCTGGCTGTGTAGTACTTGATTGTTGTGCTGAGTCAGCAGATGTGGGATTTGAGGCAAAATCCAGGGTGGTTCTTGTGCTAAGCTCCTTAAGATTGGGTACCAGTGCTGGCGTGGCCAGTCTGGTGCAATCAGGATCATCTTTGGCTCTTCTTGCCTGGCTTTTATGAGCACCTTTGGCAGGAGAGGTAGTGGTGGGAAAGCGTATACTTGTAGGTTCTCCCAGCTGAATGAGAGGGCATCCACTTTCCATGCTTGTGGATGGTAACTCCTTGTGCAGAATTTCTGTAGCTGGCAGTTTACTGGGGATGTAAACAGATCTATGTCCGGGCTCGACCTTTTCTGTGTTATCATTCTGAATATTTGTGGATTTAATTCCCATTCGTGGGGATCCATGATGATTCTGCTTAAGTCGTCTGCCAGTGTGTTTTTCTCTCCTGACAGGAATTGTGCTTGCAGACGAACTTGAAGGTTTATAGCTGTTTTCCACAAGGTCATGGCTTGTCTGCATAGGGGGTAGGAGTGAGTGCCCCCTTGCTTGTTTATGTACCACATAACTGTGGTGTTGTCTGCCTTTAGCAGTAGTTGTCCTGGATGCAGCAGGTCCTTGAAAGCTATAAGGGCATTTTGTACAGCTAGCATCTCTTTTTGATTGATGTGAAGATGCCTTTTTTCTGCGTGCCACGTGCCCTGCATACATTTGCCTGCCATGTGTGTTCCCCAGGCATATTCCGGTGCATCTGTTTTCAGTGTTTGCCTGGATGTGGGTTGTGGCTTTCCCTTGTTGAGGTGACAAGCTTGAGCCCACCATTGAAACTTCTATTGAAGGGAAGGGATTAGTGGTATAACTGTTTCCAAACTTTAACGAAATGCAAAGAACACAACTCACTGCTGAAGACGTTCTCACCAAAGAAAAAGGATAAATGAGTACCGAGGAATGAGAACAGTCACCACGAAAAAATCTCTTCTATCTGAAAGTCAGGATAGTCACAATTAAATCCAATAGTATCCGTAGTAAAAATGTAAAAAAATCATTTATTGTGGAACATGGAATAAGCGCTTTCGCATAGTTTGACTATGCTTCATCAGATACAATAACCCAGGACAATTCACAAGCAAATAAATACCCAACATTTTGGCGGGCTCATTTAGTCAACTACTCATTATCGCCTGAATTAATTAATAGTCATAATGAACTTGATTCAAGTTACATTAAATTCCGTACAACTCCTTTTCAGTTCATTACCAAACATACAATGCACAACACTCCAAAACATTTATAAAAACAACAAAACTTGCAAAGTTCAAATAATGCATGGATATAGTAAGCATCGATAATACAAGTATCTATTAAAACCACTAATAAACACTAATCAAGCATAGTGCTTATAAACATTAATAAGCTAGCCACTTACACATAATCCAGTAGCTCACGACACAAAACTTTCAAAATATGTTCCATCGCTAACTCCATATGCCTATAGTCTGAAGTATAACCTTCCATCATGGAGCTGTGCCATAATCGCAAAGAGCTTGATGAAAAAAGCTCTTAATTCACAGTTTTATCAGTGGAATAAACTCCATATTCAAACATCAACACAGTGACGTCATCACCTTAAAAGTGGACCATGCTTCTATTCGCAGAAAGTGTCACATGTTCTTAATGCTCTGAAGGAGCGCCACCAACAGTGAAAAGTGATCCACCTGGTCCTAGTGCCAAAACTTTAACCTATGGAATAGGAATCCTTCAGAGCATTAAGAACATGTGACACTACCTGCGAATAGAAGCATGGTCCAGCTTTAAGGCGATGACGTCACTGTGTTGATGTTTGAACATGGATTTTACTTTACGGAAGAAAACTGTGAATTAAGAGCTTGTCTTTTTATCAAGCTCTTTGTGATTATGCCACAGCTTCAATATGGAAGGATATATTTCAGGCTATAGGCACATGGAGTTAGCGATGGAACATATCTTGAAAGTATTATGTCGTGAGCTATTGGGATTATGTGTAAGTGGCTAGCGGCAATGTTTATAAGCACTATGCGCTCTTGATTAGTGTTTTTATTAGTGGTTTTAATAGATACTTGTATTATCGATGCTTACTATATCCATGCATTATTTGAACTTTGCAAGTTTTGTTGTTTTTATAAATGTTTTGGAGTGTTGTGCATTGTATGTTTGGTAATGAACTGAAAAGGAGTTGTACGGAATTTAATGTAACTTGAATCAAGTTCATTATGACTATTAATTAATTCAGGCGATAATGAGTAGTTGACTAAATGAGCCCGCCAAAATGTTGGGTATTTATTTGCTTGTGAATTGTCCTGGGTTATTGTATCTGATGAAGCATAGTCAAACTATGCGAAAGCGCTTATTCCATGTTCCACAATAAATGATTTTTTACATTTTTACTACGGATACTATTGGATTTAATTGTGACTATCCTTGACTTCGTGATAGAAGAGATTTTTTCGTGGTGATTGTTCACATTCCTCGGTACTCATGTTTCCAAACTTTGACAGTGTTGAGACCATACATTCTTTAGATACCATTGTAGTTTCCTCATATGCAGTCTGGCATATGGAATTAGTAGTATGCAGGATGCCATGTAACCCAAGGCCTGCAGAATTTTTCTTGCAGGGAGTTGGGTCTTTGTTGCCATCAATTTAAAGTATTGAGTCAGTTCTCCTTGCTTGTCTGGCGTGAGATAAGCCATCTGGGTCGTTGTGTTCAAGCTGGCACCCAGGAATATAATCTCTTGGGAGGGCACTAGTTTTGATTTCTTTTCGTTTACTGTGTAGCCCAGGCAAAGTACTGTTTTGTACCTACCATAAATGTAGATGTTAGAGTGTATATACTGCTGCAGTCATCACACTTGGGTTATCCTGCCGTCAGGCGGTCCCGCAGTCGGCCGAATCCCAAAGTCTTGGTCCGGCGTCGGTTGTCATCGCTTCTTCCCTGACGTCAGTGCGACAGGGGTATAAAAGAGGCAGCCGATTCCATTTTCTTCAGTTTTTCTTGCCCCAGATGTCAGGTGCCCCCAACTAGGAAGGCAATACAAATAACTATGCAAAATACCTTAGTAGATAAACAATAGTACTAGCTGTTAGCAAATACACCATATAGGCATGCATCCATTAGATTGCTGTACATGGAGTTATAACTAACACCCTGGTATGTAGAGGGGATGGTGGGAGGGTAACCTGGACTGCAGCAGTATATACACTCGAACATCTACATTTATGGTAGGTACAAAACTGTACTATCTTCATCGTGTAATACTGCTGCAGTCATCACACTTGGGTTGAATCCCAAAGCTATGGATGGGTGGCTGGTACTAAACTGGGTTAGGTGAAGCTAGGATGCCCTGCAGAACTGCAGTGGCAAAACCAGCTCTGGTTTTTGAGTATAATGGAAGGTGGTAGTGCTTGGTAAAGGTGAGCACTGAACTTCAAGTAGCTGCCTCCAGAATGTCCTTGGTTGGAACCCCCCTGAGAAAGGCTGCTGATGTTGCTGTAGCCCTGGTAGAATGGGGCCTAATATTAACAGGCACTGCTTTCCCATGGTGTGAGTAGCAAAAACGGATACAATGTGCTATCCATTTGGAGATGGTCTGTTTTGAAATAGCCTTTCCTTGTGAACCTGCAGCATAGGACACGAAGAGTTGGTCAGTTTTTCTGAAGGTCTTTGTCTTATCCAAATAGTAACATAGCTGTCTGTGAATGTCCAAAGAGTGAAGGAGTCTTTCTCCTTTACTCTGGGGGTTTGGATAAAAGGTGGGTAAATGAATGGTCTGATTCAAAGCCACACTGGATACTACCTTTGGCATAAAGGTAGGGTTAGTTCGTAAAGAGACTCTGTCCTGATGGAAAATGATGAAAGGTTCCACTGCCATAAGTGCCTGTAGTTCTGAGACCCTGCGTGCTGAGGTGATAGCCAGCAACAGAGCTGTTTTCCATGACAAGTATTGTAGCTCTGCTGAGAAGGCTGGTTCGAAGGGAGGCAGTGTTAATTTTTCTAAAACGAAGTTGAGGTCCCAAGCTGGCATGGGGGTTTTCGGGGGGGGGGGTCTTATATTCTTAGCCCCTCTGAGAAACTGCCTTTGTAAAGGGTGTGAGAATAAGGGAGGTTCCATATTATATTGAGCTGAAATGGCTGAAGCATGGATCTTAATGGATGAGAAAGAAAGGCCTTTGTGTAGCATCTCAGTTAAGTATTGCAGTATTTGAGGAATGTTTGGTATCCAAGGATTTTGGCCTTTAATCTGGTTCCATGCATAACATCTTTTCCATTTGTCTGAGTAAGCTTTTCTGGTGCTGGGCCTCCTGGCCTCCAAAATGACATTCAGGACGTCCTTTGAGAGAAGTGTTGATTGATAATTCAAGGTATTCTCCATGCAGCTATATTTAAAGTCCTGAGCTGACTGTGAAGGATCTGAGAGTTTTGCTGAGTCAACAGAAGTGGGAATTGAGGTAAGATCCACGGAGGGCTGAGGGTCAACATCCGGAGCAATGAGGATCATTTGAGGTCTCTCTGATCTGACTTTCAGTAATACCTTGGTCAAGAGAGGTAGTGGGAAGGCATAGACTGTCAATGCTGTCCAACTGAATGATAGGGTCCACTTTCCAGGCTAGGGAATGATAAGTCCTTGTGCAAAATTTCTGTAGATAGGGGTTTTGGATTGGGGAAGGGGGTAAAGTGAAAAAAGGAAATTTCCTTTTGTTTTTTTGTCCGGGTTAAAAGGCCATCTGGGCTGCTGTATTCAGTCTCACACCCAGAAAGCACATGTCTTGAGAGGGTACTAGACTGGACTTTATTTCGTTCACAGAATACCCTAGGCATCTTAGCACTGCTATAACATATTCCAGATGCTGCAGAAGGTTTTCCTTTTCTTGAGCCAGAATCAGGCAGTCGTCCAAGTAAGGATAGATTTGAATTCCTTTTAGCCTGAAGTAAGCTATCACTGGAGCCAGAACCTTTGTAAATACTCTGGGCGCAGTAGATAAGCCAAAGGGCAATGCAGAGAACTGATAATGAGAATTTCCAGCTCGAAAACGCAGATACTTCCTGCAACTTAGCCTTATAGGCACATGAAGGTAAGCTTCCTTGAGATCTAAAGTTACCATCCAGTGATCTTTGCCCAGCAGAGGTAAAAGCTGTTGTAACGTCAACATCTTGAACTTGGGAATGTCCAGATAAGTGTTGAGGATAGATAAATCCAAAATTGGTCTCCACGTGTTCCCCTTCTTTGGTACTAGGAACAGGCGAGAATAAAATCCTAGGCCCCTTTCTGATACAGGGACTGGCTGAATGGCCCCTATTTGGAGTAACTGAGAAATTTGCTTGTGAGCCTCTTTCCTTTGTGGAGGAGGAACGTCTGGCATGCCTTTGAAAGGGGCAATGTATGGAAGAAAACCTGTAACCGTGGTGAATGATATCCAACACCCATCTGTCTTGAGTAATTAAATCCCAATTTTCCTTGAAAAGAGACAGTCTTCCTCCCAAAGGAGCTGCCAGACGAGAATCTACTGGCAGCTGAAAAGGCAGGTCATTGGGTCTGTTTGAAAGGACTGACCCCTGCCCTCACCAGAAGTCTGAGCAGGTGAACTCCCTGTTCTAGGCCTAAAAGAACCTTGAGCTCTGCCCCTACCACGTCTAGACCTACCCCTAGACTGGGAATCATAAGCAGGATATGTCCATCCCTTAGTAGGCCAATTTCTACTAAACTTGGTGGCTGCACCTGCAAAAATCTTTAACAGTTTGCATAGACTTAGCTTTGTCCTCCATTTTCTTTAAAACTGCTTCCACAGGCAACCAAACAACACATCCGACTGTAAAGGAGCATCCAAAATCCGTGTCTTAACATGCTCAGCTAAATTCTGATCCCTCAACCAGGCATGCCTGCGAAGAACAGAACTAGTGGCAGCCACCCTCGAGGAGGCCTGTACAGCATCAAAACCACATTGCAAGGAATGCTTACCCACTTGTTCAGACACATGAACTAAATCCAGCAACTCTTTACACTCAATACCTTCCGCCAAAGCATCCACCTTAGATTTCAGTTGTGAAAGGAGATAATTTTGATATTTAAGCATGTGAAACTGACAATTCAACCCTCATGGCTAAAGTGGAAGAAGTATACACTTTCTTTCCCCATCTATCCAAAGCCCTTGCCTCTTTATCAGTGGGAACAGGGTTGTTAACCACAGAGGCCTTAACACCTTTAGGTCCCTGAGAAACAGTTTCGGGTCTGCCCTAGGACTCTTAAAAGATACTTATGAGCTTCAGGCACCCTATAGTACCTATCAGGTTTAACAGGAGCAGGAGGCAAAGAATCAGGGTTCAGGAAGCCTCTGCAAAACATCTTCCACCACATTCAACACAGGAGGTATAGCTAAGGGCCTATGCTGGGGCAAACACAAGAATTCCCTAAGCCTTTTCCTGGAATCAGAGTAATCCTGGCCTTCCCATTTAAAGTGCTCCCTCATGGAATGCAGAGTCTCTGAAAATGAGAAATCCTCAGGAGGAGAAGCTGTAGGAGTGGAATCATCCACATCAGAATCAGAATAAGGAGGATACTCCTGCAAATCTTCCACAGAAGACTCAGAAGCCTCTGAACACTGTTCAAAACTATCAAACTCCGGTTCCACTCTAGGCCTCTTATCAGGAGGGGGCATAGAACCTCTAATCATAGTAATCAAATCTTCTGCCATTTTAAGCATATGTTTCTTAGGCACAGAACCTGAAATGCTAGGAGAAGCCCCCACTGAAGCTGAACTTGGCCTACCTCTCAAAGAAGTTTTAGCAACAGAAGGAGAGGCTCTAACTACCTTGGGAAGAGAGGGAAGAACAGTCACCTGAGAAGCCCCCTCAGCCTGGCCTACCTCCTGAGAAGGCACATCCTGTAACAGTAAAGTCTCTGCCTGAGACTCCAAAGAAACTCCTGGCAAAACCTCTGGCTCCACTGAGCCTTCTAAAGAATCGATGTCCGGGACTGCCGGTTCATCAACCCTAGGCATCGCTGTTTTGTCCTTGCGCTTCTTGGAAGCGGCCGGAGCATCCGACGGCATTTTATAATTGCAACGCTTCCCAAACACTAACCTGGCACAGTCTAACCGTCTCTTAATAGTGCGTTTGTTAAACCTAGCACAAGAGCGGCATCCAACAACGTCGTGCTCAGGCCCTAAACAAGGTATACACAAGGTATGGTAATCCCTATGAGGTATCTGTTTCCCACAAGAAATACAGTTATTCACTTTTTCTGACATCCGGTTAAATACTGAGGCAAGAAAAAACCAAAATGTTCCCCAACGGGGTACTTAGCCAACTCTGATTCGGTCTGAAACTCCGGCTTCGGAAATATTTCAGAACGCCAACCTGCACTCGCAAAACTGCTTCTGCATCGGACCATGCGGCAAAAAAGACTGAGGATATGGCGTCGGTCATGCGCATTAGTACCCTGACGTACTGACGTCAGTCTAATGCGCCCTGACCGACGTCAGCCTTATACTCTGGTATTCGGGCCGACTGGACAGCGGACTACCCCAATAGTAAGGACTGCAGCAATGTGGAACGAAGAACATCTGTGGTGTTGTCTGCCTTTAGCAGTAGTTGTCCTGGATGCAGCAGGTCCTTGAAAGCTATAAGGGCATTTTGTACAGCTAGCATCTCTTTTTGATTGATGTGAAGATGCCTTTTTTCTGCGTGCCACGTGCCCTGCATACATTTGCCTGCCATGTGTGTTCCCCAGGCATATTCCGGTGCATCTGTTTTCAGTGTTTGCCTGGATGTGGGTTGTGGCTTTCCCTTGTTGAGGTGACAAGCTTGAGCCCACCATTGAAACTTCTATTGAAGGGAAGGGATTAGTGGTATAACTGTTTCCAAACTTTAACGAAATGCAAAGAACACAACTCACTGCTGAAGACGTTCTCACCAAAGAAAAAGGATAAATGAGTACCGAGGAATGAGAACAGTCACCACGAAAAAATCTCTTCTATACGAAAGTCCAAGGATAGTCACAATTAAATCCAATAGTATCCGTAGTAAAAATGTAAAAAATCATTTATTGTGGAACATGGAATAAGCGCTTTCGCATAGTTTGACTATGCTTCATCAGATACAATAACCCAGGACAATTCACAAGCAAATAAATACCCAACATTTTGGCGGGCTCATTTAGTCAACTACTCATTATCGCCTGAATTAATTGTCATAATGAACTTGATTCAAGTTACATTAAATTCCGTACAACTCCTTTTCAGTTCATTACCAAACATACAATGCACAACACTCCAAAACATTTATAAAAACAACAAAACTTGCAAAGTTCAAATAATGCATGGATATAGTAAGCATCGATAATACAAGTATCTATTAAAACCACTAATAAAAACACTAATCAAGAGCGCATAGTGCTTATAAACATTGTCGCTAGCCACTTACACATAATCCAGTAGCTCACGACACAAAACTTTCAAAATATGTTCCATCGCTAACTCCATATGCCTATAGTCTGAAGTATAACCTTCCATCATGGAGCTGTGCCATAATCGCAAAGAGCTTGATGAAAAAAGCTCTTAATTCACAGTTTTATCAGTGGAATAAACTCCATATTCAAACATCAACACAGTGACGTCATCACCTTAAAGCTGGACCATGCTTCTATTCGCAGGTAGTGTCACATGTTCTTAATGCTCTGATAGAGCGCCACAAGCAGTGAAAAGTAATCCACCTGGTCCTAGTGCCAAAACTTTAACTTATGGAATAGGAATCCTTCAGAGCATTAAGAACATGTGACACTTTCTGCGAATAGAAGCATGGTCCACTTTTAAGGTGATGACGTCACTGTGTTGATGTTTGAATATGGAGTTTATTCCACTGATAAAACTGTGAATTAAGAGCTTTTTTCATCAAGCTCTTTGCGATTATGGCACAGCTCCATGATGGAAGGTTATACTTCAGACTATAGGCATATGGAGTTAGCGATGGAACATATTTTGAAAGTTTTGTGTCGTGAGCTACTGGATTATGTGTGGCTAGATTAATGTTTATAAGCACTATGCCTTGATTAGTGTTTTTTAGTGGTTTTAATAGATACTTGTATTATCGATGCTTACTATATCCATGCATTATTTGAACTTTGCAAGTTTTGTTGTTTTTATAAATGTTTTGGAGTGTTGTGCATTGTATGTTTGGTAATGAACTGAAAAGGAGTTGTACGGAATTTAATGTAACTTGAATCAAGTTCATTATGACTATTAATTAATTCAGGCGATAATGAGTAGTTGACTAAATGAGCCCGCCAAAATGTTGGGTATTTATTTGCTTGTGAATTGTCCTGGGTTATTGTATCTGATGAAGCATAGTCAAACTATGCGAAAGCGCTTATTCCATGTTCCACAATAAATGATTTTTTACATTTTTACTACGGATACTATTGGATTTAATTGTGACTATCCTTGGACTTTCGTATAGAAGAGATTTTTTCGTGGTGACTGTTCTCATTCCTCGGTACTCATGTTTCCAAACTTTGACAGTGTTGAGACCATACATTCTTTAGATACCATTGTAGTTTCCTCATATGCAGTCTGGCATATGGAATTAGTAGTATGCAGGATGCCATGTAACCCAAGGCCTGCAGAATTTTTCTTGCAGGGAGTTGGGTCTTTGTTGCCATCAATTTAAAGTATTGAGTCAGTTCTCCTTGCTTGTCTGGCGTGAGATAAGCCATCTGGGTCGTTGTGTTCAAGCTGGCACCCAGGAATATAATCTCTTGGGAGGGCACTAGTTTTGATTTCTTTTCGTTTACTGTGTAGCCCAGGCAAAGTACTGTTTTGTACCTACCATAAATGTAGATGTTAGAGTGTATATACTGCTGCAGTCATCACACTTGGGTTATCCTGCCGTCAGGCGATCCATAGTCGGCGAATCCCAAAGTCTTGGTCCGGCGTCGGTTGTCATCGCTTCTTCCTGGCGTCAGTGCGACAGGGGTATAAAAGAGGCAGCCGATGCCATTTTCTTCAGTTTTTCTTGCCCCAGATGTCAGGTGCCCCCAACTAGGAAGGCAATACAAATAACTATGCAAAATACCTTACTAGATAAACAATAGTACTAGCTGTTAGCAAATACACCATATAGGCATGCATCCATTAGATTGCTGTACATGGAGTTATAACTAACACCCTGGTATGTAGAGGGGATGGTGGGAGGGTAACCTGGACTGCAGCAGTATATACACTCGAACATCTACATTTATGGTAGGTACAAAACTGTACTATCTTCATCGTGTAATACTGCTGCAGTCATCACACTTGGGTTGAATCCCAAAGCTATGGATGGGTGGCTGGTACTAAACTGGGTTAGGTGAAGCTAGGATGCCCTGCAGAACTGCAGTGGCAAAACCAGCTCTGGTTTTTGAGTATAATGGAAGGTGGTAGTGCTTGGTAAAGGTGAGCACTGAACTTCAAGTAGCTGCCTCCAGAATGTCCTTGGTTGGAACCCCCCTGAGAAAGGCTGCTGATGTTGCTGTAGCCCTGGTAGAATGGGGCCTAATATTAACAGGCACTGCTTTCCCATGGTGTGAGTAGCAAAAACGGATACAATGTGCTATCCATTTGGAGATGGTCTGTTTTGAAATAGCCTTTCCTTGTGAACCTGCAGCATAGGACACGAAGAGTTGGTCAGTTTTTCTGAAGGTCTTTGTCTTATCCAAATAGTAACATAGCTGTCTGTGAATGTCCAAAGAGTGAAGGAGTCTTTCTCCTTTACTCTGGGGGTTTGGATAAAAGGTGGGTAAATGAATGGTCTGATTCAAAGCCACACTGGATACTACCTTTGGCATAAAGGTAGGGTTAGTTCGTAAAGAGACTCTGTCCTGATGGAAAATGATGAAAGGTTCCACTGCCATAAGTGCCTGTAGTTCTGAGACCCTGCGTGCTGAGGTGATAGCCAGCAACAGAGCTGTTTTCCATGACAAGTATTGTAGCTCTGCTGAGAAGGCTGGTTCGAAGGGAGGCAGTGTTAATTTTTCTAAAACGAAGTTGAGGTCTCAAGCTGGCATGGGGGTTTTCGGGGGGGGGGGGTCTTATATTCTTAGCCCCTCTGAGAAACTGCCTTTGTAAAGGGTGTGAGAATAAGGGAGGTTCCATATTATATTGAGCTGAAATGGCTGAAGCATGGATCTTAATGGATGAGAAAGAAAGGCCTTTGTGTAGCATCTCAGTTAAGTATTGCAGTATTTGAGGAATGTTTGGTATCCAAGGATTTTGGCCTTTAATCTGGTTCCATGCATAACATCTTTTCCATTTGTCTGAGTAAGCTTTTCTGGTGCTGGGCCTCCTGGCCTCCAAAATGACATTCAGGACGTCCTTTGAGAGAAGTGTTGATTGATAATTCAAGGTATTCTCCATGCAGCTATATTTAAAGTCCTGAGCTGACTGTGAAGGATCTGAGAGTTTTGCTGAGTCAACAGAAGTGGGAATTGAGGTAAGATCCACGGAGGGCTGAGGGTCAACATCCGGAGCAATGAGGATCATTTGAGGTCTCTCTGATCTGACTTTCAGTAATACCTTGGTCAAGAGAGGTAGTAGTGGGAAGGCATAGACTGTCAATGCTGTCCAACTGAATGATAGGGCGTCCACTTTCCAGGCTAGGGAATGATAAGTCCTTGTGCAAAATTTCTGTAGTTGGCAATTGTTGGGGGAGGCAAATAGATCTATGTCTGGGCGTCCCCACTTTTGAGTTATCATTGAAAATACTTGTGGGTGTAGTCTCCACTCGTGAGGATCTGCCAAATTTCTGCTTAATTCGTCTGCCAATATGTTTTCCTTTCCTGGCAGGAATTGTGCTTGCAGTTGTACTTGGAAAGTCAATGCTGTGTTCCACAAGATCATTGCCTGTCTGCATAAAGGGTAGGAGTGTGTTCCTCCCTGTTTGTTTATGTACCACATAACTGTGGTGTTGTCTGTCCTTATTAGTAGTTGCCCTGGATGCAAGAGGTCCTTGAAGGCTGTCAGTGCATTTTGCTCAGCTAGCATCTCCTTTTGGTTGATGTGTAGATGCATTTGTTTTGAGGACCATTTGCCCTGTATGCACTGTCCTGCCATGTGTTCCCCAGGCGTAGTCTGAAGAATCTGTTGTCATAGTTTGGTTTGCTGAAGGTAAGACAAAAGGAAGACCCTTGTTTAATTGACATGCTTGAGCCCACCATAGGAACTCTTTTTGAAGGCAGGGAATGAGAGGTATACTTGTTTCGAGGCTGTGCCTGTGTTGAGTCCATACACTTTTCAGGTACCATTGTAATTTCCTCATATAAAGCTTTGCATGTGGAATTAGTTGAATGAAGGATGCCATGAACCCCAACGCCTGCAGTATTTTCCTTCCAGTGAGCTGGGTAAAAGTTGCCATCTTTTTGAAGTATTGAGTCAGTTTTTGTCTGGCGTGAGATAAGCCATCTGGGCCATTGTATTTAAGCTGGCACCCAGGAATATTATGTCTTGTGAGGGTATTAGCCTTGACTTCTTTTTGTTTACTGTGTACCCTAGGCAACTTAGCAGCTTTGTTACAAATGCCAGATGCTGTAATAAAATGGCCTTGCTGTCCGCTTGGATCAGGCAGTCGTCCAGACATTGATAAATTTGTATTCCTCATCTGCAGTATGCAATTACTGATGCCAGGCATTTCGTAAATACTCTGGGCGCAGTAGATAAGCCAAAGAGCAATGCAGAGAATTGATAATGCGTTGTACCTGCCAAAAATCTGAGGTATCTTCTGCAATCTTGTCTGATAGGGACATGCAGGTATGCCTCTGAGGTTCAACGTTACCAGCCAAGACTCCTTGCCCAGCATTTGAAGAAGCTGCTGTAGTGTGAGCATTTTGAATTTGGGAACCTCCAGGTAAGTGTTTAGAATTGAGAGGTCTAAAATGGGTCTCCAGGCTTTGTCCTTTCTTGGTACTAAAAATAGTCTTGAGTAAAAACCTTGACCTTGCTCCTTTGTAGGTACCCTTTGAATTGCTTTCATATCCATGAGAGCTGAAATTTGCATTTGTGCCTCTGCCCATTGGTTTGGAGGCAGATTTGGCATGCCTCTCATCCGTGGTAAAGTGTGAAAATGAAATCTGTAGCCTCGGGTAATAATATCCAGAACCCATTTGTCCTTTGTTATGATGCGCCAATTTTGTGGAAATAGAGCCAGTTTTCCTCCCAAAGGTGCTGCCACAGCAATTTTGCTTGGCAGGCGAAGAGGGAAGTCATTGTGTTTGTTTCCTGAAGGGTTGAGATCTTTCATCTCCACCTCTTTGAGTTGTTGTGTGCCATTGTCTAGGCCTGAAAGAACCTTGTGGCTGGCCTCTGCCCTTGGGCATCTGTACCTACCCCTTTGGGGTCTGTCTGATGCAGGAAAGGACCAGTTTTTTGATGGCCAGTTTCTGCTGAAATAGGGAGGTTGTACCTGTAAAAAATCTTTAACTGTCTGCATAGATTTTGCCTTTTCTTCCATTTTCTTTAAAACTTCCTCTGCTTTGACACAAAATAACACATCTTTCTGCAATGGAGAATCCAATAACTTTGCTTTGACATGTTCTGGTAAGGCTTGCTCTTTTAGCCAAGCATGTCTACGTATTACAGATCCTGTAACAGCTGCTCTACATGAGGCTTCCAAAGAATCAAAACCACACTGTAAGGTATGCTTTCCCACCTGTTCTGCTGCATGCAGCAAAACCTGCATTTCTTTGAAATCAGGTTGATCTGTCTGAGGGATCATTTTCTGCTTTAACTGTGTAATCAAGTACTGCTGGTATTTTAGCATGTGGAATTGGCAGTTTAAGGCCCTCATGGCCAAAGTGGCAGACGTATACACTTTCTTCCCCCATTCTTTCCAATGCTCTGGAATCTCTTTCAGAAGGTAGTGGTTTTCTTAGCAGTAGAGGCCTTAACCCCCTTTGGGACCCTGGGAAATGGTTTCAGGGTCTGCAACAGGGCTTTTATATAGAAACTTATGAGAATCAGGAACTCGGTAGTATCTGTCTGGAATAGCTGGTGCATGAGGTAAGGAATCTGGGTTTAGACTAGATTCGGAGTAAACATCATCCAAAATGTCTAAAACTGGAGGAATTGCAAGGGGTCTATGCTGTGGGAGAAGAAACTCACACAGTCTTTTCTTAGAGTCAGAGTAATCTTGGCCTTCCCAGTGGAAGTGTTCCCTCATGGTGTGTAAAGTTTCCCCGAAAGAGTAGTCTTCAGGGGGGGGAGACAGAGGGAATGGACTCTTCAGCATCTGAGTCTTCATAAGGAGGGAAGGAATAATCCTGGTCCTCAGAGTTAGCGGAAGAAATGGATGCTTGGTCAGAGGAAGGATAATCTTCCTCCAGTCTAGGCCTTTTGTCAGGAGGGGGTTGTGAACCCCTGATAAGGGTAATTAAATCCTCAGCCATCTTAAGCATCTGTTTTTTAGGCATAGGGGACTGTGGACCCGGTTTCCTAACTTTTAAGGGGGCTTTAAGTTTAGCATAAGACTTAATAGAGATAGTTGTCGGTTTGAAGACACCTTCAGAAACTGAAGGCCTGTCCAAAATCTCCTGATCACAGTCAGGGTTGGCATCCGAGGGGTGAGATGGAACCGGCTCCTGAGGCCCAGCTGATTCGGTCTGGGAGGCCGTCAGAATTTCTAAATCTGCGGTAGTCAGGGGCTGTGTAGGCGCCTCGATGAAAACCGGAGAACTGGCGGCAGGCCTTGCTGAGGCCTCGGTATCTGGTCTTGGCCTTGGATGCCTGTCCTTATCCTTGTGTTTTTTAATCACTGCTGATGTCGGTTGATCCGCCGACATGCTACAATTAAATTTTCTGACAAAATAATGTCGGGCGAAATCTGCCGGATGCTTGATTGTATGTTTGTTGAACCTAGCACAAAACCGACAGAGATGTCGTGGTCTGGGCCAAGGAAAGGAATACAATAAGAATGAAAATCCTTATGAGGTATTTGCTTCCCACAAGAAATGCAATTATTAACTTTGTCTGACATCGGTCTGAGGCAAGAAAAGTTTCCCCAACGGGGTACTTAGCTTTAGAGAAGACTTCGGGCTGAAATTAGATTTGAAAATCTCAGGAACTGGCCGACTGGCACTTGCGAACTGCTTCTGCTTTGGGCACTGCTCGGCAAGAAAGACTGAAGAAAATGGCGTCGGCTGCCTCTTTTATACCCCTGTCACACTGACGTCAGGGAAGAAGCGACGACAACCGACACCGGATCAAGACTTTGGGATTCGGCCGACTGTGGGACCGCATGATGGCAGGATAACCCAAGTGTGATGACTGCAGCAGTATTACACGATGAACATCTTAACTTTTTTACAAACGCCAGATGCTTTAGAAGAATGTCCTTGCTCTCTGCTTTAATCAGGCAGTCGTTCAGGTACGGATAAATTTGAATTCCTTTGTCTGCAAAATGCAATTAACTGGTGCCAGGCACTTTGTGAAGACCCTGGGCGCAGTAGATAAGCCAAAGGGCAGTGCAGAGAATTGGTAGTGCATTGAACCAGCTATGAATCTGAGGTATCTTCTGCAGTTTTGTCTGACAGGGAAATACAGGTATGCCTCCTTGAGGTCCAAAGTCACGAGCCAAGCTTTCTTGCCCAGCATGGGAAGAAGCTGCTGTAGTGTCAACATTTTGAATTTCGGAACATCCAGGTAAGTGTTTAGAGACGAAAGATCCAGAATGGGCCTCCAGGCTTTGTCCTTTCTGGGTACCAGAAAGAGTCTTGAGTTAAATCCTTGTCCTTGCTCCTGTGATGGTACCTTTCAAATAGCTCTCATATTCATGAGTGCTGTAATTTGTTTTTCAGCCTCTGCCCATTGATTTGGTGGCAGATTTGGCATTCCTTTTAACCTTGGCAGAGTGTGAAAGTGGAACCTGTAACCTTGAAATACAATGTTGAGAACCCATTTGTCTTTGGTGATCATTTGCCAATTGTGGTAGAAGAGTGCCAGTTTTCCTCCCAAGGGGGCTGCCAAGAGGGATTTGTTTGGCAGCTGTAGTGGGAAGTCATTGGAGCTGCTTTTTATATGGTTGGGGCCTGTCTTCCCCTTCTTTCTGGCATGATGCAACCCATTGTCGAGGCCTGTAAGGACCTTGTGTTTGACCTCTACCTTTTGGACGTCTGTATCTTCCCCTTTGAGGTCTGTCTGTAATTGGAAAGGACCAATTCTTACTTGGCCAGTTTCTGCTAAATCTAGGAGGCTGAACCTGTAAGAAATCCTTCACCGTTTGCAAAGATTTTGCCTTATCCTCTATTTTCTTTAATACCTCTTCTGCCTTGACTCCAAATAACACAACCTGCTGCAAAGGTACATCCAATAATTTTGCTTTAACATCATCTGGTAACGTATGTTCTTTTAACCAAGCATGTCTTCTAATGACAGAGCCTGTAACTGTTGGTCTGCAGGAGGCCTCTAGAGAATCAAAACCACGTTGCAAAGTATGCTTTCCCACTTGTTCAGCTGCATGCAATAAATCCTGCATCTCTTTAAAATTAGGAGGATCTGATTCTGGTAGCATTTTTTGTTTCAACTGAGACAGTAAAAATTGCTGATATTTTAGCAAGTGAAACTGGCAATTTAAGGCTCTCATTGCTAAAGTTGCAGACGTATATACTTTCTTTCCCCATCTGTCTAATGCTCTGGAATCTCTGTCAGAGGGAACTGGATTCTTGGCTGATGAGGCCTCAACTCCTTTGGGTCCCTGAGAAATAGTTTCAGGATCAGCTACAGGGCTTTTATACATAAAGTTATGTGAGTCAGGGACTCTTTAGTATCTGTCAGGTTTAACAGGGGCTGGAGGTAAGGAATCAGGATTTAAGCTGGATTCAGTATACACATCATCCACAATATCTAACACTGATGGAATAGCAAGGGGTCTGTGTTGAGGTAATAAAAGGAAGTCTCTGAGCCTTTTCTTGGATTCTGAGTAATCCTGGCCTTCCCAGTGGAAATGCTCCCTCATGGTATGTAGGGTTTCCCCAAAGGGGTAGTCCTCAGACGGTGAGGCTGATGGAATTGATTACTCAGCATCAGAATCCTCATAAGGGGTTAAAGAGTATCCTAGGTCTGAGGATGAATCAGAAGAGATGGACACCTGGTCGGATGAGTCATAGTCTGCATCCTGTCTAGGCCTTTTATCAGGAGGGGGATGGGACCCCCTGATCAGAGTGATTAGGTCTTCGGCCATTTTGAGCATTTGTTTCTTAGGCATGGAGGCCTGCCCTGGAGAATGCTATAATTGTTTCTTTGATTTTAAAGGAGGCTTAGACTTAGCTGAGAGTTTAATGTTTAACTGAGTAGGTCTGAAGACACCCTCTGAAGCTGTGGGTTGCTCAGCTACTCCAGATCCCTCTGAAAGATTAGTTTCGGTAGGCTGAACAACTTGTGCGTCCGAAGGCCCACCCATCTCCACATGGGAGTCAGAGGCGGCCTGTGGTTCTACAGAAGCGGTCGTCAGGGGCTGCGAAGGCGCCTCGCTGAAAACCAGAGAACCGGCAACTGACCTAGAAGAGGCTTCGTCAGTTTTGGGCCGCGGATGCCTATTCTTGTCTTTGCGCTTTTTGTATATTCCGGTCATCGGAAGTTCCAACGGCATGGTATAATTGAATTTTCTACCAAAATAATGTCGGGCAAAATCAAACAGTTTAATAGTGCGCTTGTTAAACCTAGCACAAAACCGACAACCAGTCGTGGTCTGGGCCTAGGCATGGGATACAATAGGAATGGAAATCCTTATGAGGTATTTGCTTCCCACAAGAAATATAGTTATTAACTTTTACTGACATCGGTCTGAGGCAAGAAAAAGTTTCCCCAATGGGGTACTTAGCTTTGTAGAAGACTTCGGTTCTGGATTCAGAATGAAAATCTCAGGAGACGGCCGACCGGCACTTGTGAACTGCTTTTGCTTCGGGCACTGCGCGGCAAGAAAGACTGAAGAAAATGGCGTTGGCTGCATCTTATATACCCCTGTCGCACTGACGTCAGGGAGGAGGCAACAGCAACTGACGCTGGACCAAGACTTTGGAAGTCAGGCCAACTGGGGAACCGCCTGACAGCAGGATAACCCAAATGTAATGACTGCAGCAGTGTAACACGATGAACATCTTTAAATTTCTCAGTCTGCTATCAGGTACTGCCTGTAGTATTACACAGTTAGACCTCAATCTTGCTGATAGCAGATGCTACATAAAAGAACATGTGCACATGTGCTGTGGGACATTTTAATGCCTTTCCTGCAGTGAAACACTACTTGGGGGAATAACAGAAAAAGAAGTTGTCTTACCATAATATTCCATCTGTGTTGTAGATATTTATTCATTCATAACTGTTAGGACTTCTGTTCCGTCCTCGGGACTGACAAGCACGAGCAAGCCAAAAACTCTCGGCTAAGACCTACCCGCAATGTCCCACTGATAGTCTTTTCAGATCGAGTTTGCCCGCCATTATAGTATAGAAGTAATAAAAGTGACAGTAGGAGGATCTGTCTGAGCAAATATCTTAACTAATAAGGAAATCCTGAAGTCCAACAGGAGTCCAGGCAGGGGGAAGGAGGGCAGGAAGTAATGAATGAATAAAGATCTACAACACAGATGGAACGTTAAGGCAAAACATAACTTCTTTATCTGATGTTGTAAATCTTTATTCATTCCTTACTGTTAGGACAGAGTCCCCAGCTACTTTAGTCCTAGGTGGCCCTAAGGAAGGACATACCTGAGCACCACAGAACCAAAAGATGCTCGTCCTCTGGAGGCCAAATCCAGTTTGTAATGAGTGATAAAGGTATGAGGTCTTGCCCAAGTGGCTGCTGCGCAGATATCATCCACAAAGGCTCTGGAATGAAAGGCCACTGAAGTAGCAATCGATCTAGGAGAGTGAGCCTTTATTCTGGAAGGTAAGGACACTTTGCTCTGGTGGCAGATGAAAGTAATGGCGTTTCCGAGCAAAAAAGATAGTTATTTTGGAGACAGGCTTACCCAATCTGGGTCCTGTAAAGGCCACAAACAATTATTCTGTTTTTCTGAAAGATTTAGTTTTGTCCAAGTAGAAACTAAGTTGTCTATGAACATCGAGGGTATGCAGAATGTATTCCCCTCTATTTGAATGATGAGGAAAGAAAACCGGTAGATCAATAGATTAATAGAAAACCCAGAAATGACCTTGGGCAAAAAGAGGGGTCAGCACGTACAGACCATCTTTCCCTATGAAAAATCGAGTACGGTCTCTTGACACTCGAGGCCTGCCACTCAGATCCTCTTCTCGCTGAGTTAAGGGCTACTAGAAGAGTTTTTCAAGACAAACATTTTATGTCACAGGAGTTAGAGGACTTGAAGGGAGGACTAGTTAACGACTGAAGCACCAGAGACGAGTCCCATGGTTCTATAGGAGACTTGACCAGAGGTTTAATATGTAATACTCCTTTCATGAAGGTTTTACACAGTCGGTGTAACAGAAGAATTGTAAATGCCATTGCGAAAATTTGCAATAGCTGATAAATGCATGGTAATTGTCGATGCTGAAGCTCCTGCGTGTAATAGGGTAGTCTGTTAAAGCAGGAACTTCTGAATAGGCATGGAAAAGGGGTCTAATGTTATGTTCTTTGGCCCATCTAGAAAACCTAGTCCACTTACTAGAATAAATTTTCCTGGTCAAAGATTTGTGTGAAGCCAGAAGAATCTCACAAACAGGGGATGAAATATCAGGTAGCCTGGCAATCATCAGAAATGGAGAAATCAAGCTGTGAGCTTGAGGCTGTGGAGATTGAAACAGTCCCTGAGGACTTGTCAGCAGACCTTGGGAATGATCCAGGATCCATTGGCTGTGAATCAGATGAGGCCATAGGAAAGGGAACCAGACTTGACAGAGCTATTAAGGGGCAATGAGGATCACTCTGCTTCTCAACCTTTGAGCTTTCTGGAGGAATTTTGGGATGGGGTGAAAAGGCATAGAGCAGACCCGGGGGCCAATCGTGCGTCAGAGCATTCCTCTGTGACTCCCCCTGAGGGGGGAATCAGGGCAAAATAGCTTCTGCATTTGTTGTTTAAGGGAGAAGCAAACAGGTCACAGCAAGGCCTGCCCCAATGGCGGAAGATCTGATCCACTATTATAGAATTGAGGGACCATTTGTAAGGCATCGAAAGATGTTCCTGCTCAGATTGTCCACAATAAGATTGGAACTCCCAGGAATGTGCATTGTTATGAGAAAGCGGTTGGAAGCCATCGCCCAGTGCTAGATTCTCATGGCCTCCCAACACAGGGGGGTAAGACCTAGTTCCGCCTTGTTTGTTGATGTACCAGACGACTGAACTGCAATGGTCCCGGAAGGAAGGGATGTGTGGAATGCTTGCAATGCTAAGAGATCCGCCCTCAATTTCACGACATTTATGTGCAAATTGGCCTCCATGGGGGACCAGGTGCCTTGGACAGTCTTTCCCTGGAAATGCCCCCCCCCCCAACAGGGAAGCATATGTGGTCAACGTGGCCCTGGGCTGGGGAAGGCAGAGCAGTCGACACCAAAGATTTGATTCTGGCTTCATCCACCAAAGCATTTCTTTCTTGCAAAGGTTTGTAAGGTGTATCATGTGGCCAAGTGGGTGGGTTAAGATCGACCATTGTGATGAAAGGAGCCCTGTACTAGTCTTATGTGCAACCTCGCTAGTGGAACTAAGGTAATGCTTGCTGCCATAGATCCCAACAGCTGTAGTACAAGGCATGCTGGTACAAATGTCTGTGGAAGGAGGACTTGAATCTGGCTTCTTATTTTGGAGACCCTGTGAGGAGGAAGGGAAGCTTGACAGGACATTGTGTCGAAGATCGCTCCAATGAATTCCAGTGCTCTTGGGAGACATTTGTGATTTGTCCATGTTGATCGTGATACCTAGGCAAAGAGCAAGGCCTTGAGTGTAAGACTGAAGATGAGAAGACTCCTGGTCATGGCAGTAAGGAGCCAATCGTCTAAATATGGAAAGACCTGGAATCCTTGTAGTCTGAGATGAGCTACTATGACTGCCATACCTTTGGTGAACACTCTGGGGGCTGTTGAGAGACCAAAGGGCAGTACCGTGAACTGACACTGATTGGCTCCCAGCTGGAAGCGGAGAAATCTCTGGGAGATTTTGTCCATCTTTATGTGGTAATAAGTGTCCTGGAGGTCTACAGAGCACATCCAGTTGTCCTTCCCCAGAAAGGGGAGGATGGACTGTACTGTGACCATCTGGAATTTCTGAGGTTTTTTGAATTTGTTTAGTAAGCTGAGAACCAGGATTGGTCTAGTCCCATCTTTTTTGACACTAAAAAGAACCTCGAGTAAAACCCGGATCCTCTCTGGTCTGGTGGGACTGGCTGGATGACTCTTTCTTAGCAGCTTTTCGATTTCTAAGGCTGCAGCCTCACTCTGACTGGGTGGGACATCGGGGATTCATTTTACGGGTCTGGGAGTAAGATCGAATGGGATAGGATAGCCTCTAGATATTATTCTCTGCACCCACATATTCGTTATGAGTTGCCAGGCCTGTAGGTGCAGGGAAAATTGACCCCCGACTGCTTCCAGAGGAAAGCAATCGGACCACTTTTCAGGAGCGCTGGAAGGGTCGGCAGGAGAAGGAATCTCTAGCACCCTGGTTGCGCGGTTACCCTCTGCCCTGAAAGGGGCGTCTTCCGGATGAATTGCCCCCCTCTACCCACGGAGGGATTGCTCATCATGAGCGTCATGAAAAGATCCTTGGGACTACGTGAACCATAATTTTCCTCCCCTCTGGTTCCTGCAGTACGATATTTGAGGTGTGGGAAAAACATATGCCCACAGCAGACAAGGTCCTTCCGTCCTCCTCACTACGTGATGGTGTCTCTCTTACTTTGGGACCAAAAAGGAAAGATTTGTCAACAGGCGCATTAACAAAGGAAGATTTAAAGGGGTCTGCGAAGTCACACAAACGCATCCAAGTATGCCATCTCATGACGATGCCTGATGTGGCTGTTCGAGCTGCCCCCTCTGTAGTGTGAGATATCAAGCGCATCGAGGGGTTCGAGATGGATGCCAGGGTAGCTAGCTGAGAGGCAACAGTATCGCGCACCTCCTCAGGAAGTACCCCCGTCAAAGAGGCAGACATTTCTGAAATTAGGTCTCTTTGGAGGTGAGTAAAGTGTGCCAGATAATTCAACGACCAAATGGCAAAGGTCGCTGAAGTGTAGGACCACTTCCTCAGTCTGCCCATAGCCTGAGACTCCCTGTTCGGGGGATGAACAGTGGAACTATCTTTTGCCAGTTCCCTTTTGGTGGCCAGCGCCAAGACTATGGAATCAACTAACAGTTGCTTGGACCAATTGGGCTGGTCTTCAGGGGTGGATAAAATTTTATCAGGCCTCTGAGGAACAGGTTCAATGCTGTCCAGGGTCTTCCAGGCACACTGTACAACAAAGTTTAATAATCTCATCCGCAGGTGGGGCCACCCAGGAAGTAGATGGCCAAGCACGGAAGGCCTGCAAGAACACAGACTCCTCTGAAGAAGGGTTGGAGGGCTTCCAGTCTCCCCTCTGCTTGAGGATCCTGAGAATGTTTCCAAATGAGACGTCTTCCAGGAGAGACCGTGGGGACCCTTCTCTCTCATCGCAATCGGTGTCTTTGGTGATGGATTCCTCAGGGGAATCAAGATGCTTCCTCTTGCAAAGCTTCTTCCAGGGTGGCTCCCCAGTGAGATCTTCTGAGGAGGATTCTGGAGAAACAGTTCCCTTCAAGGGAAGGTCTTGCAGTCCTAATGCTTGGGATCCCAGAGTAGGGGGTTAGGACAGCTACATGCTAAAGGGAGGGGATTCTGGTGTTGATGCCAATGGTGCCAACGGCGATCCTGTTGAAGCAAGGATCCTCTCCACCACCTGAAAAGCAGGCCCACCTGAAGAGGGATGAGAGCACAGAACAGAGAAGGGCAACCTCAGAACTGGGGTCACACACCACCCTGAGGAGCCCGCTTCCAGGTGAGGAACTCCAAAAGGACCAGTAGCTGCCGGGAGAACCATGGCCATAGATGGCACCATCAAAAAATAGGTGCCGAACTAGATGCTATGGTACAGACCGCCCGATCACTGCTCCGAGAGTGTGCCAGTTCCAAAGGAGCCATTGCACCAAGAGTAATTGGTGCTAACAGGGAAGCCTTCGCTGTCGGAGCTGAGACAGAATGCACCAGGATGGCCATCTGTACCAAAGTCACCAAGACCTGGGAGGAGGCTGGAGGATGATATACAGGTGAATATGCCATTAGAGCTTCCGTTCCAAGAGAGAAGGAAGACATATAGCAGGGGTGGGTAATCCTCTAGCTGCCAAAAGCTGGTCCACAACCCTCACTACACATCTTGTCCTGAAAGACTCCTGGTGGATCTGAAGGAAGCTGCCGATGGTGATTCTGGTCTCTAAAGGCATGGAATAAACTGTTGTCATACAAAGGGGTCATAAAAGGGAGAATATTTGGTTCTGGGAAGGTGCTTGACCTTCGAAACCGATGGTGGCAGTATCAGTGGAGCAGTACAAGACATCGGCACCATGGCCAGAGATGGTCCCAATGCCGGCACAGTAGTCAGAGCCTGTGTGAAAACCAAGGTCGGCACCAAGAGGGGATGGTGCAGAAGCTGGTACAGTGGTTGGAGTCAGAATTAATGGCGGCACTGAGGGAGAAGAAATGGAGCCTGGTGCCGAAGCAGTCTGCGCTAAAGGCACAGGAGAAGCTCGGTACTGACTCTGTTCCAAGGAGGACGGATATGTCAGAACAGAGTGACTCCGTTTCTCTCTCTTTTTTCACATATTTATGCTTAGGAGGTGGTGAGACCTCAGTCACAGAGCGAGCGTCCGAGAAGGGTGTTTTCAGCATACCCTTAAGAATAAAAGTTATTGCGTTCAGCCAAAGTATGGTTGCTGAAGCTAGAACAAATGTCACACAAAACATGAATGTGGTCAATGCCCAAACAATAAACACACCGGGCGTGACCATCAGAGTTGGGCATTTTATGCCCACACTTATCACACTGCTTGAACCCAAGCATGGACTTGTCCAACAGGTTAACACTACCACACAGAAACTAAGCTACCAACAAGAAGATAAAAAAAAAGTGAAAAAGGTTTTTTTTTTTTTTTTTTTTTTTTTTAACAGAAGGCTAGGAAAAAAGTACCAACAATGGCACTAAGAAATACCAGAGAGGTAAGAGAAGGGTAGGGAAGATGGAGTAGTACCAACGATGGTATGAAAGAACAAGGTAGTGGGTAGGGTTTAGTCAGAAAAATAAAGAATGATATTGACAGAAAGCAATGCTGCCACATAGCAAGAGGTTCTCCCGTTCGATTCTCTGATGGAGCAACTTGTGTGTGGAGTCTGCATATCTTCCCCGCAGTCGAGTGGCATTCAAAAGACATGCAGAGAATGGGCGTGCCTTCGTTGAAGGTTAGGCGTCGAGCTGGCACCTCGGCACCTGTAAAAAAATCTACTGACAATCATTAGCAGACCCGAGTTCTGCTGTAGAGACTCCTAACCGGGAAAAGATGAAAGAAGAACAAACAATTGACAGAAATAACTTTAAACCAGAATGAGCTGGCTAGTAAACAGAGCTAGAAAAAAAACACAAAAAGCTACACTTAGCTAGGGAGAAGGCTTGGCACGTCTGACGAGGAACCCGGCAGATGAGATCTGAAGAGATTATGAGAGAGGCATTGTGGGTAGGTCCTAGCTGAGAGTTTTTGGCTGGCGCGAGCTTGGTAATGGCCATGTCGGTTCCGTGGACGGAACCGAAATCCTAACAGTAAGGAATGAATAAAGATTTACATCAGATCATATCTTTTTAGATAGTGATCTTCTTACTGGAAGATTCTTTTCTTTAAGCGTAACATCTTCATAAACAGTAATGTTTTAATCTTGCATAAAGCAGTGAGAAAAGTCCAATTCTGTAATCTGCACTTGCAATAACTTTAAATGTTCAATTCAATCTGCTGCAATAACCTTAGCTATATGGGTTACATCCTGCCAAGTACATAATGTCCAGCAATCTTACAAAAGCTTTCACTAACCCACACATGTACCCAGACTGCTTTCTCTCAAGCTCTTGTGTGGAGAAAAAAGCAGCCTGGGGCTAAAACTCCCCATCCTGCTCAGATTCGGAAAGACATCCTTGTTATTCCACTCATGAAGATCTAATTAAGATCTTATCAACTTCCTGCTAGCACTCTTAGTTGTAAGTGGTTCTAGGCTATCAGTATCACACCTAATCTTGGATAATTCCCCTGACTTGCACTCTGTTCCTACACAGAGTGTATAAATGAGTCACCCCATCTTGTTTATATACTGCATCATGGTGCTAGTGTCCATTACCAGGAAGGACCCCTTCCTTGAAATGAGTGGCTGAAGGCCTTCAATACCAGAATGACTGCCCTCATCTCATATAGGTTTATATTCTTTTTATTCATCTTCCCAAATCACACCCATTGAATTTGGACAGTGTCCACACAGGCTCCTGCCCCAGGCTAGATCCAAGGAGTCCGTGGTAAGAGTAACTGTGGGTTGGGGGTGATCTGAAGGCGAACTTCTTATCAAGCTGTCTACGTACTATCAACCCAGAGATCCTTTCTGATACAAAAGAGAATGGGAATACTGTTTTCCAAGGAATGGGTGTACAGACACCATATGTTCCTTGGGTATCACTTGCACTTTCTCGCATGTAGGCATGGAAGGGCATCATCAGAAAGCAGGATGCCAAGTAACCAACCAGCCTAAGGAACACTTCTGATACTGCTTCCTGCTGCAAAGTCTTTGGAAAGTATACGGTGAGACAAGACACTGTCCTCTGAAAGGAAAGCTTCATGAAGGATTATGTCCAAGCATGCTTCCAGAAAACATAAGTTCATTAAGTTCAAGGGGGGGGGGGGGGGTCTTGATGAGGCCAAGATCCTTAAAGTCATTGAGGGTGTACACCAGTGTCATCTATTGCCTACCTGGATTCTGTAATAACACAACTGTCTATGTAGACGTAAATGTGAATACCCTTTGTCCTGCACTATCAAATTACCAGAGTAAGGTATTTCATTAAAAACTCTGGGTGCAGTAGACTATATGAACAGGAAATTATTCCCCCTTGCTGCAAACCTGAGAAACTGTCTTTTCTGTTTGGCCACGGAGATATGTAGGCAGCCATTTTTAGGTATGGAGTGACCATTAGCACCTGGTGTGGAAGTAGGATTCACAAGCTCTAGAGTTTTCTTTCTGAACTTTGGAACCATGAAAAAACAGAATAGAAATATGACGGATCCAGATGGGTCTTCCAGTGGCTTCTTTTCTGGGAACCAGAAAAAGAAGAGTAAAAACCTTGCCCTTCCTTTGAATTTTAAGACTGCAGCAGAGAGAGTACAAGTGTAGACCCTTTTCTAAACCTGTTGACCGTTTTACTTATGTCACTATTAATAATGATCATGGATGAAGCTTGCGCAGAGCCACTGCTGGAATCTAGGGGGCACCTCAACTGGAACAGCTAGGGGATTCTTAAAAAAATTTGTGGAATCCTTGACACTACGGAAGCAGTCAGGCTTACTATGGGGTAGGAGGAAGAAGGGAGTCCAGCCTCCCAGATGCACTCATCCTGAACATTCATGACCACATTACAACTGTTCTAGGCTCACGAATGGACAATGAAAGCCCTATACTTGTGCTGTGCCTCTCAGAATTCCCTGACAACCATTTTATGAAAGGTTGCTCCAAACAAGAAATACCCTTTTGGTGAAGGCAAGGGTAAACAGTCCTCAGTGTCTAACTCAAATGCTGCTGAGGAAGGTGGGGGGGCATGGCCAACATAAGCCAGATCTTCCGATTCAACATTATGGAAAGCAGAATCCTAAACTTCAGGTACCACCCTTCTCATTTTAGAAGGAGGCCCAGACACCTCTGGTAATTCTTTATTATTTGGATTTGAAAAGGACATGCAACTCTCAGCCAGCTGGATGGTAAAAGGACAGGAGAAGACTGAGCTGAGACGATGATCAACCTATGCCTAGTGGCTTTGGATACTATTAGCCCGGAAATCTCAAACAACCTCTCAAACACTCTGAAGATACTACCAACCCCTTTGGCAATAAGAATTAAATCCTTGGACATCAATGAGCCCTTATTATCGAGAGGTGTGGAAGAGTTGTCAGTCTAGGAGGACACAAGAGACAACTAAGATAAGGTGACCTGGGAAGCAGGCACACTAGAGGCCAGAACTGCAAAAGTGCCTCAGTTATCCATTGCAACATCATTAGTCTCCTGATGCTCTCATTTCTTGTCGGAATGCTTCTTTTCCAATGTGATATCCCTGGAGACCATGACTGATGCCACAGTGGCTCAAGGAAAAGTGTGCCGTTGACTGCAAACTCTTGGAAAGACCGTAGTCTTTTTCAAATTGTTCTCCTGGAGAAATTAGCACAATACAGACAAGAGTCCATGTTACGCAGGACACACCGGTTCAACAAGTACATATTATGAAATATTTGCTTCCCAGTTTCACAAAGGTTTTAGTATCACATTTGAACTCACAAATCCGATATTACCTAGAAAGTACAGTTGTGTTAAACACTTACTATAAAGGTAGATGTCTGAATAGCTTCACTGTTGCAGTAATTTTATTTTTTATTTAGCATTTGTTTACTTGGATAGTCTGACTTGACCCTTGATAGTCTTGCATGTCCCTTATCAGTGGATGTCCATGTAGAAAAGATCCACAAACACAACATTTAAGGAATCAGAACATTACAAATATAGCACGTTTTGCAGATGTAGTGACACTGTAATGCACAATATAACACTGACAGCTTTATACATACCAGCGCTTATATAAAAATAAAATTAGAAAATTGGGCAGTATACAAAGAAAATACCGGTTGCAAATTTTTTTTTGGGGGGGGGGGGGTTCTGTTCTTCAGAAGCAACGTCACAGCTATAATGAGTTATCAGTCAGTGTCACCTTTAAGTATTTCTTGCCAGAAGCATGACCCATTTTAGTGGGACCTGCTCACATATGCCCCAAGACTGCGGGGGGGGGGGGGGTAGGGAAGGGACCTAACTGAAGGATGGGTATAAAGCAGTGGAAAGAAAACCCACCCTCAACACTAGGGAAAGGAAAGAATGGGGCAGGAGGGAGGGAATTTAAGGTAAGTACTTAATAAGCAAAATTAAAAAAGTACAGTTGTGTACACTTACCATAAATGTGGACGTTCGAGTGTATTCACTGTTGTAGTCATCGCATTTGGGTTATCTGCATGCAGTAGCCCTCAGTCGGCCTGATTAACAAAGTCTTGGGACCTGCGTCGGTTGCAGTCCCTTCTTCCATGACGTCAGGTTTATAAAACATGCAGCCAACGCCATTACATCAGTTTTTCTTGCCCCAGATGTCAGATGCCCCCCAAATGGGGAGCAAAAAAAAAAAAAAAAAAATATATATGTATGTATGTGTATATATATATATATATATATATATATATATATATATATATATATTTATACACACACACATATATAAGATAAGAAAAACAAAAATATACCTCCAAACAAAAGCAAAAACAAGGGGGTGGAGGGAGGGTAACCAGGGCTGCAACAATGAATAAACTCGAACATCTACATTTATGGTAAGTGTACACAACTGTACTATGTTCGTGTTTCACTGCTGCAGTCATTTGTGTAGATTCCCAAAGCTAAGGTTTGAGGATGGATTTATACAGCATTAGGACCAGCTATAAGGCCCTGCAAAACAGCAGTGGCAAAGCTAGCTCTGGATTTAGAGAAGATTGGTAAGTGATAATGCTTGGTGAAAGTATGAACTGAACTCCAGGTAGTAGCTTCTAGAATATCCCTGGTAGGAACACCTCTGAGAAAGGCTGCTGAAGTAGATACCACCCTGGTGGAATGAGATCTGATCCCCTGGGGGGATAGGTTTTCCATGGTGCTTATAACAAAAATTAATACAATGGCTTAACCATTTAGAAATGGTTTGCTTTGAAATAGCCATCACCTCTGCCCCTGCAGCAAATGCCACCAGCAGTTGTTCAGATTTTCTTCCAGATTTAGTCCTGTTCATGTACAATCTACATTGTCTGTGTACATCCAATGAATGCAGAATCCGCTCTCCCGTGTTCTGTGGACTGTGAAAGAAAGTTGGCAAATGAATGGACTGATTAAGAGCCACACTGGATACCACCTTGGGCATGAATGATGGATTGCTCCTGTCTGCATGAAAGATGATGAAAGGCTCCACTAGCTGAAGTGATTGCTGCAAGGAAGGCTTTTTTCCAGGAAAGAAATTTTAAGTCTGCAGTTGCAGCTGGCTTGAAAGGAGGCAGAGTGAGTTTCTTCAATATAAAGTTAAGGTCCAAGGCAGGGGTTGGAGCTCTCCTGGGTGGTCTCAAGTTTTTGGCCCCTCTGAGATACTACTTTAGAAGACGACGACAGGAAGGGGGGGGGGTCTGTGTTGTAATGAGCTGAAATGGCTTAAGCATGGATTTTTATAGAAGAAAAAGACAGGCCCTTATGAAGCATCTTGCTTAAGTGTTGCAAAATCTGAGGTAAATTGGGCACTGCTGTGCTCATCCCTTGAGACTGATTCCAGGGCACAGAATCTTTTCCATTTGTCCACATAAGATTTTCTAGTACTAGGTCTTCTCGCCTCCAAAAATGACATCCATCACAGGTTTGCTAAGGGATGCTAAGGGTGAATTTAAGTGATTAGCCAAGCTGCAAGATTTAAAGTTTGGAGCTGAGGGTGCAAAATTTGGTTCTCCTGCTGAGACAGTAAGGAAGGTGTCTGAGGCAGGTGCCACAGAGAAATGTGCGACACTGCGCAGGAGTGGGTACCAGTGTTGGCGAGGCCAGTCTGGAGCAATCAAAATCATTTTTGGCTTGTCCTGTTGGACTTTTAGCAGAACTTTGGGGAGCAAATGCAGAGGAGGAAAGGCATAGACTGATAGGTTTTTCCAGCTGAAGGACACAGCATCCACTTTCCAGGCTTTTTTGTGACTAGTTCTTGTGCAAAATTTGTCCAACTGGTAGTTCTGGGGTGAGGCAAAAAGATCTATGTCTGGGCTCCCCCACTTGCGTGTCAACATGTTGAAAATCCGTGGTTCCAGTTTCCACTTGTGAGGGTCCATGAGATTTCTGCTTAGTTCGCCTGCCAGAACATTCTGCTTTCTTGGCAGGAATTGAGCTTGTAGTTGTACTTGGTAGCTCAAGGCCGTGTTCCACAATGCCATGGCTAGTCTGCAGAGAGGGTATGAATGTGTACTCCCCTGCTTGTTTATGTACCACATAACCGTGGTGTTGTCCGTCTATCAGTAATTGTCCTGGATGAAGGTAGTCCTTGAAGGCTGTCAGAGGATTCCGTACAGCTAGCATTTATTTTTGATTGATATGAAGGTGCATTTGACTTCGGCTCCATTTGCCCTGAATGCACTTCCCCTGCCTGATGAGCCCCCCCCATGCATAGTCTGATGCGTCTGTAGTTAGAGTTTGGGCAGCAGAGGGTGGTATGAACAGCAGTCCCTTGTTTTGGTGGCAGGCCTCTGCCCACCAAAGGAACTCTAGGCGCAGGCAAGGTATGATAGGAATCAGTTTCCAGGCTGTGACAATGTTAACTCCATAAACTTTTTAAGTACCACTGAAGTTTCCTCATATGCAGTCTTGCATATGGAATTAGAAGAATGCATGAGGCCATGAACCCCAAGGCTTGCAGATATAGCAGGGTTTTTGTGGCCGCCTGTTTGAAGTCACCAAATTAATTTGTTTTTCTGGCGTAAGGAAAGCCATCTGGGCAGTTGTATTCAAGCTTGCACCCAGGAATGTAATTTTTTGAGAGGGTACCATTTGAGATTTCTTTTAGTTTATGGTGTACCCTAGACAGGTTAGAAAGTCTTTTTACAAACGCCAGATGTTTTAGAAGAATGGCCTGACTTTCTGCCTGAATTAGGCAATCGTCCAGGTATGGATATATTTGAATACTTCTTTGCCTGCAAAATGCAATTACTGGAGCCAGGCACTTTGTGAATACCCTGGGCACAGTACACATGCCAAAGACAGTGCAGAGAACTAACAATGCATGCAACCTGCTTTGAAGTGTAGGTATCTTCTGCAGGATTCCCTGATTGGGATATGCAGGTAAGCCTCTTAAAGTCGGGAGTTGCCAACCAGACATCCTTGCCTAGCATAGGAAGTAACTGAAGAGTCAGCATCTTGAATTTTGGAATGTCCAGAAAGATGTTTAGAGTAGACAGGTCCAGAATTGGACGGCATGATTTATCTTTTGTGGGTACCAGGAAAAGTCTGGAATTGAAATCTTGTCCCTTTTCCTTTTCTGGTACTAGGTGAATAGACCCCATGTTTAGGAGGGAAAGTATTTGTTTTTGAGCCTCTGCCCACTGATTTGGGGGCAGGTCTGGCCACCCGTTTGAGGTTGGCAGCGTGGGGAAATGAAATCTGTATCCCTGGGACACTATATTTAAAACCCATTTGTCCTGGGTTATAAGTTGCCAGTTTCTTGAATTAAGAGCCAGTTTTCCCCCTAAAGGGGCGGCTAAGAAGTAAGTGCTTGGTAATTTCAAAGGGAAGTCATTGAGACTGCTTACCATAGGGTGGTGCTTTGTTGTTTCCAGATTTGGAAGTGGAAGCACCCCATTGCTTAGTTCTGAAAGTCCCTTGGGACTGATACCTGGTGGTTTTGGAATGTGAGTTTGGTCGTAGTGGCTCTGGAAAGGAGCTGGAAAGGACCAATTCTTAGCAGGCCAATGCCTACTAAATATAGGAGGTTGCACTTGTAAGAAATCTTTCACAGTTTGCATAGATTTAACTTTATCTTCCATCTTTTTTAGCACTTCTTCAGCCTTGTAGCCAAATGAGCGGTCCTGCTGTAAAGGAGCATCCAAAAGTGTTGCTTTAACATGATCAGGCAGAGATTGCTCTTTAAGCCAAGCATGCCTTCTAAGCAGAGACCCAGTAAAGTACAGTTTTGTACCTATAATAAGTGTAGATGTTCGAGTGTTCACCCTGCTGCAGTCATCACACTTGGGTTTATCCTGTCAAAGTCTTGGTCCGGCTCCGGTTGCTGTTGCTTCTTCCCTGACGTCAGTGCGCCAGGGGTATATATAATGCATCCAACGCCATCTTCTTCAGTTTTTCTTGCCCCAGATGTCAGGTTCCCTCAAAAAAGGTGGTCAGTAATTAGTACCAAATAAAGTAATTTTTTGCACACACAAAATCCCTCCAGCTATAAGCAAATACATCAGGAAGGTATTGTATAGATTTAGCCAGTTAGGTAAGAGGGGATGGAGGGAGGGTAACCTGGACTGCAGCAGAGTGAATACTCGAACATCTACATTTATGGTAGGTACAAAACTGTACTATGTTCATCGTGTTACCCTGCTGCAGTCATCACACTTGGGTAGAATCCCAAAGCTATGGATGGGTGGAGGAGTTATAGAGGGTTAGAGGAGGCTAGAAGGCCCTGCAGAACTGCAGTGGCGAAGCCAGCCCTAGTCTTAGAGTAAAGTGGTAAGTGATAGTGTTTGGTAAACAACGTAAAATAAAAGAAACTGGTGTGGATGGCAACCTCAATAACTCCTCAGCTCTGACAATAGGATGAGGAGCACAGAGCAGCCAAGGGATAACCTAGGTAGTAACTAAACCTAGTTTACTACCTAGGTTATCCCTTGGCTGCTCTGTGCTCCTCATCCTATTGTCCGAGCTGAGGAGTTATTGAGGTTGCCATCCACACCAGTTTCTTTCATTTTACATTGTTGCCGTGCTGTGTTCTAATTAGTGTTTGTTAAAAGTGTGTACTGAACTCCAAGTTGCAGCTTCCAAAATCTCCTTGGTTGGTACCCCCCTGAGGAAGGCTGTAGATGTAGCTGTTGCCCTGGTAGAGTGGGTCCTAATGGTAGCAGGAACTGGTTTTCCATAATGGTTATAGCAAAAACAAATGCAATGTCCTATCCATTTGGAAATGGTTTGTTTTGATATAGCCTTCCCTTGTGAAGCTGTAGCATAGGATACAAAGAGCTGGTCAGATTTTCTGAAAACCTTAGTTTTATCCAAGTAGTAATGAAGTTGCCTGTGAATGTCCAAGGAATGCAGGAGTCTTTCTCCTTTGTTCTGTGGGTTTGGGAAGAAGGTGGGTAAGTGAATGGTTTGATTTAAAGACACACTGGAAACCACCTTAGGCATGAAGGAAGGATTAGTTCAGTAGAAACTCTGTCTTGATGGAAAATGAGGAAAGGTTCCACTGCCATTAGTGCCTGCAGCTCTGAGACTCTTCTAGCTGAAGTTATTGCTAGCAGCAGGGCAGTCTTCCATGATAGGAACTGTAGATCTGCAGAGAAAGCTGGTTCAAAGGGAGGTAGCGCAAGTTTTTCCAGAAGAAAACTGAGGTCCCATGTTGGTGTAGGTGCTCTCCTGGGGGGGCCTAATATTTTTTGCCCCTCTGAGGAACTGCCTTAGAAGTGGATGCGAAAATAAGGGTGGTTCTGTGTTGTAGTGGGCTGAAATAGCTGATGCATGGATTTTAATGGAAGAAAAAGAAAGTCCTTGGTGCAACATCTCAGTTAAAAACTGCAGAATCTGAGGCAGGTGAGGCTGAAGTGTGTTTTGGCCTTTAGCTTGGTTCCAAGCACAAAACCTTTTCCATATGTCCGCATAGGCCTTCCTGGTGCTGGGCCTCCTAGCTCCAGAATAACATCCATAACTGCTTGGGAAAGAGGAGTTGGCTGGATGTTTAGGTGATTTTCCATGCAGCTAGATTTAAGGTTTTTAACTGGCTGTGAAGAATCTGATTGTTTTGCTGTGAGAGCAAATGGGCAGTTTGTGGTAAAATCCACGGTGGGCCCTGGGCCATATTCCTCAATAGTGGGTACCAGTGCTGGCGTGGCCAGTATGGGGCTATGAATATCAGTCGTGGTCTCTCCTTTCTGACTTTCAGAAGCACCTTTGTGAGGAGAGGCAATGGAGGGAAGGCATATACTGTCAGGTTTTTCCAGCTGAATGAGAGTGCGTCCACTTTCCAAGCTTGATGGTGAAGTGTCCTTGTACAAAATTTTGTTAGTTGATAGTTTTGAGGACTGGCAAATAGGTCTATAACTAGAAGGCCCCATTTTTGATTTATCATGGAAAATACTTGTGGATCCAGTTTCCACTCGTGGGGATCCATGATGTTTCTGCTGAGGTAGTCTGCCAATGTGTTCTTTTGTCCTGGCAGGAATTGAGCTTGGTAAGCCAGAGCTGTGTTCCACAAGTTCATTGCTTGCCTGCATAGAGGGTAGGAGTGTGTACCCCCTTGTTTATGTACCACATTACTGTGGTGTTGTCCGTCCTTATTGTAAGTTGTCCTGGATGTAATAGATTCTTGAAGGCTGTCAGAGCATTCTGAATAGCTAGCATCTCTTTTTGATTGATGTGCAGATTCCTCTGATCTGCAGACCATACGCCTTGAACGCATGTGTGCCCCCCAGGAGTAGCCCGATGCAGGAGAAGGTAGTCGGATAATTAAACCGAGAACCGAAACATTTAGAAGCAAAAATGTACCGACGACAGATAGGGCACTGATTAAAGCACAAAACAGACAGCAAGGTACGTCGTGGGTCAGGGCCTAGGCAAGGAATGCAGTACAAATGAAAATCCTTATGAAGTATTTGCTTCCCACAAGTAATACAATTATTAACTTTTACTGACATCGGTAAGGAGCAAGAAAAGGTTTCCCCAATGGGGTACTTAGCTTTAAGTTGAAGACTTCAGTTCTGAAACTCGAAAACAAAAATTTCAGGAGTCGGCCAACCGACACTTGCGAACTGCTTCTGCTTCGTGCACCGCTCTGCAAGAAAGACTGATGCAATGGCATCGGCTGCATGTTTTATACCCTTGATGACCTGACGTCATGGAAGAAGGGACAGCAACTGACACAGGACCCAAAATTTTGTTAATCAGGCCAACTGAGGGAAACCTGCCAGCAGATTACCCAAATGTAATGACTGCAACAGTGAAACAAGATGAACATCTGATAGTGCATGTAGCCTGCTTTGAAGCGTAGGTATCTTCTGCAAGATTCCCTGATTGGGATATGCAGGTATGCTTCTTTTAAATCTAGTGTTGCCAACCAGGCATCTTTGCCTGGCATAGGAAGCAACTGGTGAAGAGTCAGCATCTTGAATTTTGGAATCACCAAAAAGGTGTTTAGAGTGGAAAGGTCCAGGATAAGATGCCATGAATTGTCTTTTCTAGGTAGCAGGAAAAGTCTTGAGTAGAAACCTTGTCCCTTTTCCTCTTCTGGTACCAAATGAATAGCCCCCCCCCTCCCCCATGCTTAAGAGAAAATACTTGCTTTTGGGCCTCTGCCAACTGATTTGGGGGTAGATCTGGCCACCCGCTTGGTGTTGGCAATGTGTTGAAGTGAAATCTGTAGCCCTGGGACACTATTTAAAACCCATCTGTCCTGGGTAATGAGTTCCCAGTTCCTTGCATGAAGAGCAATCTATCCCCCAAAGGGGCAGTCAGTTGATAAGTGCTTGGAAGTTTTAAAAAGAAGTCACTGAGACAGTTTACCATAGAGGGGGAGTTTTATTACTCCCAGATTTAGAAGTGGAGGCCCCCCTCTGCTTAGTCATGTGCGTACCCTGGTACTGAAGCCTGGGGGCTTTGCTGGATCTGGGTTTGGACTGAAGGTCTGGAAGAGGCAGGAAAGGGCCAATTCTTGGAAGGCCAATGCCTACTAAATCTTGGAGGTTGTACTTTTAAAAAATCTTTAACAGTTTGCATAGATTTATCTTTTTCTTCCATCTTTTTAAGAACTACTTCTGCCTTGTTGCCAAAAAGGCGGTCCTGGTTTAAGGGAGCATCCAGTAATTTTGCTTTAACATGATCTGGTAAGGACTGCTCCTTAAGCCAAGCATGCCTTCTAAGTACAGACCCAGTTACAGCAGCCCTGCAAGATGCCTCTAGAAAATCAAAACCGCATTGCAAAGTATGTTTTCCAACTTGTTCAGCTGAATGCAGTAAATCCTGTACATCCTTATTTTCAGCACAATCAGGAATCAAAATCATTTTCTGTTTAAGCAATCCAATAATAAGCTGCAGATACTTTAACATATGAAACTGTATACCTTCTTACCCCATTTATCCAGCGCCCTGGAGTCTCGATCAGAGGGGGTATGATTTTTGGCAGTAGTAGCTTTAATGCCCTTGGGTCCCTGTGAAATGGTTTCAGGATCCGCAGTAGGATTCTTAAAAAGGAACTTGTGAGAGTCCAGGACCCTGTAATTTCTATCAGGTTTTCTGGGAGCAGGAGGTAGAGTGTCAGGGGCCAAGCTAGATTCTGCAAATCCATTATCAACTATGTCTAGTACAGGAGGAATGGCTAAAGGCCTGTGCTGGAGCAGGAGTAAGAAATCCCTAAGCCTCTTTTTAGAATCAGAGAAATCCTGACTTTCCCAATGAAAATGCTCCCCGGGAGTATGCAAGGTTTCACCAAAAGAGAAATCCTCTGGTGGGGGAAGCAGAGGGAATAGAGTCCTCAGCATCAGATTCCTCATAGGTAGATGAGGGTAAATCCTGGTTATCAGAAGAAAAGTACAGTTTTGTACCTACCATAAATGTAGATGTTAGAGTGTTCACCCTGCTGCAGTCATCACACTCTGGTTATCTTGCCGTCAGGCGGTCCCCGCAGTCGGCCCGAATTCCAAATTCTTGGTCCGGCGTCGGTTGCTGTCTCTTCTTCCCTGACGTCAGTGCGCCAGGGGTAGACAAGAGGCATCCAATGCCATTTTCTTCAGTTTTTCTTGCCCCAGATGTCAGGTGCCCCCAATAGGTAGGCAAAATATATATATATATATATATATATATATATATATATATATATATATACACACACACACACACACACACACACACATATAGCTATATAAAAATAAAACAAAACCCTTAGGGCACAAGCAAATACTCCACAGAGGTAGCATAGGATAGAGTGGTAGAGATAAGTTCAGCTAATTCAGAGGGGATGGAGGGAGGGTAACCTGGACTGCAGCAGGGTGAACACTCGAACATCTACATTTATGGTAGGTACAAAACTGTACCATGTTCATCATGTTACCCTGCTGCAGTCATCACACTTGGGTTGAATCCCAAATCTAAGGATGGGAGGTGGAGTCAAACAGGGTTAGAAGAAGCTAGTAAGCCCTGCAAAACTGAAGTGGCAAAACCAGCTCTAGTCTTAGAGTATAGAGGTAAGTGATAGTGTTTGGTGAAGGTGTGCACTGAACTCCAAGTAGCAGCTTCCAGAATATCCTTGGTTGGCACTCCCCTGAGAAAGGCTGCTGATGTAGCTGTAGCCCTGGTGGAGTGGGACCTAATGTTAGCAGGTACTGGTTTCCCATGATGTGTGTAGAAAGCATATGCAATGCCCTATCCATTTAGAAATGGTCTGTTTTGAGATAGCTTTTCCTTGTGGTCCTGTAGCATAGGCTACAAAAAGCTGGTCAGTTTTTCTGTAAGCCTTAGTTTTATCCAAGTAGTAACGTAATTGCCTGTGAATGTCCAAAGAGTGCAGGAGTCTTTCTCCTTTGTTCTTGGGATTTGGGAAGAAGGTGGGCAAGTGAATGGTTTGGTTTAAGGCCACACTGGATACCACCTTTGGCATAAAGGAAGGATTAGTTCGTAGAGAGACTCTGTCTTGATGAAAAATGAGGAAAGGTTCCACTGCCATTAGAGCCTGTAGCTCAGAGTCTTCTAGCTGAGGTTATTGCTAGTAGTAGGGCAGTTTTCCATAAAAGAAATTTTAAATCAGCTGAAAAAGCTGGTTCAAAGGGCGGCAGTGTAAGCTTTTCCAGAACAAAGTTGAGATCCCAAGTAGGTGTAAGAGCTCTCCTTGGCGGTCTTAAGTTCTTAGCCCCTCTGAGGTACTGTCTTAAGAGTGGATGTGAGAATAAAGGAGGATCCGTGCTGTAATGAGTTGAAATTGCTGAGGCGTGGATCTTAATAGATGAAAAGGAAAGTCCTTTGTGTAACATCTCAGTTAAATATTGTAGAATTTGAGGGATGTTTGGATCAAGGGGATTTAGGCCTTTAGCCTGGTTCCAGGCACAAAATCTTTTCCATTTGTCTGAATATGTTTTCTTGGTGCTGGGCCTCCTGGACTCCAGAATGACATCCATAACCGCTTTGGATAAAGGTGTTGGCTGGTTATTTAGGTAATTTGCCATGCAGCCAGGTTTAAAATCTTGAGCTGGGTGTGTAGAACCTGATTGTCTCGCTGGGTGAGCAGGTGAGGAGTTTGTGGCAAAAATCCATGGTGGGCCGTGGGCCATGTTCCTTAAAATTGGATACCAATGCTGGCGTGGCCAGTCTGGTGCAACGAGTATCATTTGTGGCCTCTCTAATCTGACTTTCAGCAGTACCTTTGCTAGAAGAGGCAGTGGAGGGAAGGCATACACTGTTAATGTTTTCCAACTGAATGAGAGGGCGTCCACTTTTCAAGCTAGTGGATGGAAGGTTCTTGTGCAAAATTTTTGTAGTTGGTGGTAGTGGGGGCTTGCAAACAGATCTGTGTCTGGGCGTCCCCATTTTTGAGCTATCATTGCAAATACTTGTGGATCTAGTTTCCATTCATGTGGATCCATGATGTTTCTGCTTAGGTTGTCTGCCAATGTGCTTTTCTTTCCTGGCAGGAATTGTGCTTGTAATTGAACCTGGTAAGACAGTGCAGTGTTCCACAAGGTCATTGCTTGCCTGCATAGAGGGTAGGAATGTGTGCCCCCCTTGCTTGTTTTTGTACCACATGACTGTGGTATTGTCCGTCTTTATTATTAGTTGTCCTGGGTGTAGAAGGTCCTTGAAAGCTGTTGGGGCATTCTGTACTGCTAGCATTTCTTTTTGATTGATATGCAGATGCCTCTGATCTATAGTCCATTTGCCCTGAATGCACTGCCCTGCCATGTGTGCTCCCCAGGCATAGTCCGATGCATCTGTTGTCATAGTTTGCCTGGCTGTGGGTAAGGTGAAAGGCTGACCCTTGTTGAGGTGACATGCCTGTGCCCACCATAGAAACTCCTGTTGAAGGCAGGGAATGAGTGGTATCATTTTTTCCAAGCTGTGGCTGTGCTGAGTCCATACACTTTTCGGGTACCATTGTAATTTCCTCATATGCAGTTTTGCAAATGGTATTAGTAGTATGCAAGATGCCATGAATCCCAAGGCCTGCAGAATTTTTCTTGCAGGGAATTGGGTCTTTGTTGCCATTATTTTGAAATATTGAAACAGGTGTCGTTGCTTGTCTGGCGTGATAAGCCATCTGGGGCGCTGTATTCAAGCTGGCACCCAGGAATATTATGTTTTGTGTGGGCACTAGTTTTGATTTCTTTTCGTTTACTGTGTACCCTAGGCAACTTAGGTGTTTGACAAATGCCAGATGCTTTAAAAGAATGTCCTTGCTTTCTGCTTGAATAAGGCAGTCGTCCAGGTATGGGTATATTTGAATTCCTCTTTGTCTGCAGTATGCAATTACTGGTGCCAGGCATTTTGTATAGACTCTGGGCGCAGTAGATAAGCCAAAGGGCGGTGCAGAGAATTAGAAGTTATGTACTCACCATAACGTTCCATCTGAGTAGGTGTATTCATTTGTCTGCAACCTGTGGGTTATGGATCCAATATCGGATCCGAACCGGCATGGTTTACCAGCTATGGATCCAAGCTCTCAGCTCCTCCCCTCACCCATAATACCCTGCTCTACCCTCATGACCTCAGATCGAGTTTGCCAACAGCAAGAACACCCTGAAAAGGGTAACACATAATATGCAGGAAACTGAACGGCCAGGGGGATAGGAGGGCGGGATGGATGCAGACAAATGAATACACCTACTCAGATGGAACGTTATGGTGAGTACATAACTTCTAAATCTGAAGTAGGAGATTCATTTGTCTGCAACCTGTGGGACAGAGTCCCCAGCTACCTGAATCTTGGGCGGCCATCATGGAAGGATATTCCGGAGCACCGCGGAGCCAAAGGATGCTCTACCCCTAGATGCAAGATCCAACTTGTAGTGGGAAATAAAAGTGTGAGATGATGCCCACGTGGCTGCTGCACAAATATGATCTAGAGGAATCCTAGCCTTAAAGGCTGCCGAGGTAGATACTGACCGGGTTGAATGGGCGTACACCCTCCGGTGCGGCCTTCCTGAAGCTTGATAAGCCAATAAGATACACTGTGAAATCCAGCGAGACAGAGATACTTTAGAAATTGGCTTGCCCAAATTAAATTTAGCAAAGGAAATGAACAGCTGGTCGGATTGCCTATGACCAGCTGTTCTGTTTAGATAAAATCTAAGTTGCTTGTGAACATCTAAGGAGTGAAGCTTGTATTCACCTTTGTTTTCATATTTAGGAAAGAAAACAGGGAGGTTAATGGATTGATTAATGTTTGCTTCAGAAGCTACTTTAGGAAGAAAGGACGGGTTGGTCCTGAGGTAAACACGGTCCGGATGAAAAAACAAGTAAGGAGGTTTAGCTGATAATGCTTGGAGCTCTGAAACTCTCTTGGCCGATGTAATGGCTACTAAAAAGGCCGTCTTGAAAGACAAGAATTTGAGATCCACTGTAGCCGCTGGTTGAAGGCGGTCAAGGCCTGGAGAACTAAGGAAAGGTCCCAGGGGGGAACCGCTTGTTTTACAGGGGGCCTGAGAAGGAAAGTACCTTTGAGGAAAATTTTACACAACTTGGCTGACATGAGTGGACTAGAATCATGACCAATGTGATAATGTGAGATTGCCGCCAGTTGTACTTTGACTGTGGAACTGCTGGCACCATCGTTAAAAAGAGTGGTTAAGAAATCAAGCACTAAAGGGAGTGGAACCGTGAAGGGATTCAGGCCTTGCCGCTCCGCCCACAAAGAAAACAGTTTCCACTTGCTGCTGTAGACTTTCCTAGTGGATGGTTTATGAGCTGCCACCAGGATCGCCTTAACAGGGGACGAAATACCGGGAGTCCTGATCAAGAGTGGAACTGGAGCAGCCAAGCGGTCAGCTTCAGGTTGTCCAGATTCGGAGGAGATATGCAGGATGGATGAGATATTAGATCCAGAATGGGATCTAGAATCCAAGGAGGATTCACCGAGTGAGACCTTAGGAAGGGGAACCAGATCTGTCGAGACCAAAACGGAGCAATGAGAATCATTCTGCAACCCACCCGAGAGGCATTCTGAAGAACTTGGAGCATCAGAGGCAAGGGTGGATAAGCATACAGAAGACCGGGTGGCCAAGCATGCACCAGAGCGTCTCTTGGAGAACCTCCTGGAGGAGGTAGAGCGAAAAAACTGTCGCACTTGGTGTTTGAGGGAGAGGCAAAAAGATCGCAAGAAGGAGTTCCCCACCGTGCGAATATGCGTTCCGCTACTTGAAAATTGAGAGAACACTCGTAAGGAGTCAGAATGGTGCGACTGAGCTTGTCCGCCAGGATGTTGGACCGACCCGGAATGTGCGTTGCTATTAGAAAGCGGTTGGTGGAGATTGCCCATTCCCAAACTCTCATGGCTTCTCGACAAAGAGGGTAAGACCTCGGTTCCCCCTTGCTTGTTGATGTACCAGACAACTGACATGTTGTCCGATTGAATCGCAATTGTTCCCAAGGGAAGAAAGTCCTGAAGTGCTAGCAACACTAAGAGCACTGCTCTCATCTCTAGAACGTTGATATGCAGTAAGGTCTCTGAATCGTTCCACGTGCCTTGGACGGTCCGGCCATAAAATGCCCCCACCCGGCGGAGGCGTCTGTGGTCACCGTGGCGAGAGGGGGAGAAGCACAAAATGGGCGGCCTCTGTGGAGATCTGGGGAGTGAAGCCACCACAGGAGGGACCGCTTGCAAGCCTTGCTGATTGCAATGGGATGATGCATAGGGAGAGCAAGGTAAGACCATTGTACTAAGAGAGTCCACTGGAGGATGCGCATATTGAGCCTGGCAAGAGGAAGAAGTGCTATAGCAGATGCCATGGACCCAACAGCCCTCAGGACCAACTCCGCCGGAACAGAACTTGAGTGGAGAATGGCCTGCACCTGGAGCTGCAGATTTTGAATTCTGTCCGCAGTGAGGAAGGCTTTTAAACTCCTTGTGTCTAACCTGGCCCCTATAAAATCTAAGAGCTGTGTGGGCGTCAGGTTGGATTTCTTTGTATTTATTGTAATGCCCAGAATGGGAGCAAGATGGAGAAAGGAGTCTCGCGCCAATAGTAGTAGATGCCTTGTTGGGGCGGTAAGGAGCCAGTCGTCCAGGTAGGGGAAGACCTGCACCCCTGAAGCCTCAGGTGGGCCGCTACCACTGCTAATACTTTGGTGAACACCCTGGGGCTGTGGTGAGACCAAAGGGAAGGACCCAGAACTGGTAGTGACTGGCTCCCAGCCGAAGCGGAGGAACCTCCTGGGCGTCTGTCCATCAGGATGTGGTAGTACGCATCTTTGAGGTCTATAGAACACATCCAGTGATTTTCTCCCAGAAGGGGGAGAATAGATTGCAGAGTGACCATTCGCAATTTTTCCTTTGGGACTGCCAGGTTCAGGAGGGAAAGGTCTAAAATTGGTCTTAGATCCCCGTCTTTTGGCACTAAAAGAACCTGGAGTAGAACCCTGATCCGATCTGGTCTGGGGGACGGGCTGGATGGCTCTTTTCTTTAGCAGATGGCCAATTTCTGCCAAAGCGGCCTCCCGTTGACCGGGTGGAACGTCTGGGAGGGACTTCAACTTTGGTAAGTGACGAAGGGAAATGCGGTATCCTCTGGATATAATCTGGAGAACCCAGCGGTCTGATGTTATGGACTCCCATGCCGCTAGGTGCCCCGAAAAACGTCCCCGACTGCCTCCAGAGTGGAGCAGCCGGGCAACCCCTCAGGGTTGCTGCGCGGGCCGTTCAGAGAAGGGTTCTCTGGACCCGAAGTTCCTGGGAGCCCCTCTGCCTCTAGGGCGGCGTCCTCCCTGTCCTCCTCTGCCACGGAAGGACTGGTTGTCCGGAGCAGGCTGGGATTGCTGCGACTTCCGGAACCACATCTTCTTCTGACCATTTTGGTTCCTAGAATAGGGCCTCTGGGGTGCAGAGAAGCAGATTCCGACGGCAGACAGCGTCTTCCCGTCCTTTTCGCTCTGGGTCAAAGTGTCGCGAACGGTTTTGCCAAAGAGGGCAGAACCATCAAAGGGGCGTTCGCAAATGACGCTTTGAAGGGCTCAGAAAAATCGCAATGTCGGAGCCAGGCCTGACGTCTAGTGACTAGACCTGCCCCTGCAGCTCTAGCGGCGCCTTCCGTGGCATGGGAGAGTAGCCGCATAGAGGTATTGGTAACTGATCTAAGAGTGGCCATGCGGGTGGAGTGCAGCACTTTGTCCTCCTCCGCCATGGACTCTGGGGGAGATGCAACGTATTCTTTAATGAGATCTCGCTGCATCCTAATGACGTGTGCCAGGTAGTTCAGTGCCCTTACCGAGAAGGTCGCTGAACTAAACATCCGCTTCCCCAAGCGGTCCATCATCCGAGACTCCTTGCTCGGGGGATGGACTGAGGGACTCTCCTGAGCAAGTTCCCTCTTGGTGGCCGCCGTCAACATGGCATCTACCGGAGGCCCCTTACTCCAATGGGCACGGTCAGACGGAGGGCTGAGGATCCTGTCGGGCCTCTTAGGAATTGGCTCCACGGTGTCCGGTTCCTTCCACGCCCTGGTGGTAATGAGGTCCACCAGGGGGTCGGCAGGAGGGGACACCCAAGAGGTAGACGGGCCCGCTTCAAATGCCTCCAAGAACACGGACTCGTCCGAGGAAGACTTGGGGGCAGACCACCCCCCCCTTATACGAGCATTTCCATGATGTCTCCAAATGAGACATCCTCGGGGTGACCGTGGGAGCCTTCCCCTTCCTCCAAATCCGTGTCTTCCGTGAGAGACTCAGGGGAGTCAATGTGCCTCCTTTTGCACGTATGCTTGCGAGGAACATACTCTGGGGGCTGTCAGAGGACTCCGCAAGCAGCAACCTGTTCCAGTGGAACAGCTTGGGGCATAGAAGCGGGCTGTCCCAAGGGCGGATGGTGGAAGCCTGACCCAGTGCAGAGGGAGCACGGGCGGAGCAAACAAGTGCCGGGGTCCGGAGACCCTCAACAGGGCCCTCTCCACTACATCAAGCGCCGAAGGGAGCCGACCTCGACCAAAGGATCCGACAATGGCTCCCCTCGGATCCGAAGAGTGGATCGGAGCCGCACAGCGCCGGATCCGAAGGGGGAGTGCGCTCCGGCACAGACGGCGCCGAAGGAGCACTGATCCCCCCGGATCCGAGGCTCGGATCCAGGCTCCGAGGTCGGATCCGATGCACTCGAGGGCAGGGTCAGATCCGAAGTACCAAGTACTATCGGCGCCGACCTACCCCGGCTCGGCTACTCGGCTCCAACTGCCCCGAACCCGGGTAGCGGGTCGGAGAAGGAGCAATCGGCTTGAAAAAGGGGGTCGAGCTCCCCCCCAGAGGGGGGGGAGGCAAGAGCACTCCCATCTGCATCTGGGCCTGGATGAACCTTCTCATCATCCGGTCCAGATCAGCATCCGAAAGGCTGTCGTAGATCTCGGCGAGGCTACGAGGTAGGCCTTGAGTGCCTACTCGATAGCCTCGGCGGAGATCGGGTCTCCTCCTCCTCAGGTCCCGGTGAAAACACACTGGAGACCGGGCCGAGGAGGGGGAGATAGAGCCGACAATGGAGCCGGGAGAAGCCGCTTGGCTGGGGGCGAAACAGAGGTCTCGGCCCGCCGCTTATGGTGCTTCTCCCTCCGGTCCTTTTCTAGCATCCCTCTCCTCCGAACCAGAAGCGGGAGGTTGAGTCCCAGGAGGAGGAGGGGAGCCGCAGAGGAATAACTGTGGGGACGGTTACCCCGAAGGAGCGGAGGTCGGAGCAGAGTCCGGCGGTAAAGGCCCGCCAAAACAAGCTTGGACCTCCGCTCCTTCAATGCCCTGGGGTTGAACCCTGCACAAATGGAACATCCAGATGTGAGGTGTTCAACCCCAGGCATTAACACACAGAGTGTGGCCATCAGCTGGGGAAAGCTTATGGCCACACTCGGAGCATTTTGAAAAAAATAGCCTTGGGCTGCTCAGACATCCCAAGCTAACAAACAACAGTTACTATAACTAAGGAAAGTAACTAAAACAAAATCACTCACAGGCCCAACACACACTACGCTACCAGCGAGGAGGGATATAAATTTTAGATTAAACTCTAAAAAGTAATAATACCAAAGGAAACCTACACTTTCATACAAAACAACCAAAAAATTATTTAAATTTTACAATTTAAATGCTGAAAACTATCACTTAGCTGGAGAGCTGGAAAAACAATCTGGTCACCATGCGCGGCAAACGAGATCTGAGGTCATGAGGGTAGAGCAGGGTATTATGGGTGAGGGGAGGAGCTGAGAGCTTGGATCCATAGCTGGTAAACCATGCCGGTTCGGATCCGATATCGGATCCATAACCCACAGGTTGCAGACAAATGAATCTCCTACTTCAGATTTGATAATGCGTTGAACCTGCAATGAAGCAGAGGTATCTTCTGCAATTTTGTCTGAGGGACATGCAAGTATGCCTCTGAGGTCCAAAGTGACTAGCCAAGCATTCTTGCCCAGCATGGGAAGAAGCTGCTGTAGTGTTAGCATCTTGAATTTTGGCACTTGCAGATAGGTGTTCAGCATTGAAAGATCCAGAATAGGTCTCCATCCTTTGTCCTTTCTTGGGACTAGGAAGAGTCTTGAGTAAAATCCTTGTCCTTGCTCCTGTGTAGGTACCTGTTGAATGGCTCTCATGTTCATGAGAGCTGTAATTTGTTTTTGTGCCTCTGCTCATTGATTTGGTGGCAGGTTTGGCATTCCTTTGATCGTTGGTAAGGTATGAAAGTGGAATCTGTATCCTTGAGAGACCATGTTTAGAACCCATTTGTCTTTTGTGATGATGTGCCAGTTGTCTGCAAAAAATGCTAGTTTTCCTCCCAAGGGAGTTGCCAGGAGAGATTTGCTTGGTAGTTTGAAGATAGAGTCATTGTGTTAGTCTTCTGCTAGCTTGGGGCCTGTCTTCTCCTCCTTTATGGGTAGCAGAACCCCATTGGCGAGGTTTGTAAGGACCCTGTGACTGACCTCTGCCCCTTGGGCGTCTGTATTTGCCCCTCTGTGATCTGTCTGAAGCTGGAAAGGACCAGTTTTTTGTTGGCCAATTTCTGCTGAAACGAGGGAGTTGTACCTGCAAAAAATCCTTGACCGTTTGCATAGACTTTGCCTTATCCTCCATTTTCTTTAAAACCTCTTCTGCTTTGGCACCAAATAAATACATCCTACTGTAAAGGTGCATCCAATAATTTTGCTTTAACATGGTCAGGGAGGGTTTGTTCTTTTAACCAAACATGTCTACATATGACAGAGCCAGTAACAGCTGCTCTACAGGAAGCTTCCAATGAATCAAATCCGCATTGTAAAGTAGGTTTGCCCACCTGTTCAGCTGCATGCAACAGATCCTGCATTTCCTTGAATTCAGGCTGTTCTGAATGTGCGCTCATTTTTTGTTTTAACTGAGACATTAGGAATTGTTGATATTTCAACATGTGAAACTGGCAATTTAATGCTCTCAAAGCCAGAGTTGCTGAGGTGTATATTTTCTTTCCCCATCTATCTAGGGCTCTAGAATCCCTTTCAGAGGGCACAGGATTTTTAGCCATAGAAGCTTTAGCTCCCTTAGGACCCTGGGAAATTGTTTCTGGGTCAGCTACAGGGCTTTTATAAACGAATTTGTGTGAGTCAGATACTCTGTAGTATCTGTCTGGTTTGGCTGGAGCAGGAGGTAGAGAGTCTGGATTTAAACTAGACTCCAAGTAAACATCATCCACAATATCTAAAACAGGAGGGATAGCAAGAGGTCTGTGCTGGGGTAGTAAAAGGAACTCTCTGAGCCTTTTCTTAGAATCTGAGTAATCCTGGCCTTCCTAGTGGAAATGTTCCCTCATGGTATGTAAAGTTTCCCCAAAGGAGTAGTCCTCAGGGGGAGATGCTGAGGGAATACAGTCTTCAGCATCAGAATCTTCATAAGGTGGAAATGTGTAATCCTGTTCCTCAGAAGAATCTGAGGAGAGAGAAACCTGGTCAGAGGATGCATAATCCTCCTCTTGTCTTGGTCTTTTATCGGGAGGGGGATGGGAACCCCTGATAAGGGTAATCAAATCTTCAGCCATCTTAAGCATGTGTTTCTTAGGCATGGGGCCTTGAACTGTACACTGATGTACAGTTTTCTTAGATTTTAAAGGAGTTTTAAGCTTAGCATAAGATTTCATGGTGAATGTAGTCGGTCTGAAGACACCATCTGCAACCGAAGATGTTTCCACTGCACCGGTGTCTAGTTCTGCTCCGGTGTCGGTAGATGGCTGTGTCGGCCTAGTAGACTCCACTTGGGAATCTGCAGCTGTCTGGGGTTCCAGTTCTGCGGTCGTCAGGGGCTGCGTAGGTGCCTCACTGAAAACCAGAGAACCGGCGACAGCCCAGCTGAGGCCTCAGGGTCTGGCTTATTCCTAGGCTTCCTGTCCTTATCCTTGCGTTTTTTATGAATGGCGGTCATTGGCTGCTCCGATGGCATGATATAATTAAATTTCCTACCAAAGTAATGCAGTGCAAAGTCAAAACGGCGTTTGATAGTTCGTTTATTAAACCTAGTGCAAAACCGACAACCTGTGACGTCGTGGTCTGGGCCTAGGCAAGGAATACAATAGGAATGGAAGCCTTTATGAGGTATTTACTTCCCACAAGAAATGCAATTGTTAACTTTTTCTGACATCAGACTGCGGCAAGAAAATGTTCCCCAACGGGGTACTTAGCTTTATTGAAGACTTCGGACTGAAATTCAAATCGAAATTCTCAGGTGTCGGCCAACCGGCACTTGCGAACTGCTTCTGCTTCGGGCACTGCACGGCAAGAAAGATGGAAGAAAATGGCGCCGGATGCCTCTTATATACCCCTGGCGCACTGACGTCAGGGAAGAAATGACAGCAAAGCAACAGACGCCGGACCAAGACTTTGGAATTCGGGCCGACTGCGGGACCGCCTGACGGCAGGATAACCAGAGTGTCATGACTGCAGCAGGGCAACACGATGAACATCAGAAAATTCAGAATCCTGGTCAGAAGTATCAAATAAACTCAGTCCTAGGTCTCAAAGAGTGAAAGCTGGCTTCCCCTGATTAAAGTATTAAGGTCTTCAGCCATTAATATCATTTGTTTTTTAAGGCACAGAGGCCTGGCCATGTGGTCTGGGCGTCAGTTTTCTAGGCATGGTTCGAGATTTAGGCCTTGAAGAAGAAGATGGCATTGGTTTAATATGCAAGTCAGTGGGCTTGAATGCACCCTCAGAAGCCGGTGTCTGCACAGCGGCTCCGGACCCATCCAAGGTAGACATCCTTAGCTTCCACAGTTGAAGCATCTCGCGGCATACCGGACTCCGAATGAGTATCAGTAGAGGCCTGCGACTCTGAAGTAGTGGGTATCAGGGGCTGCAAAAGCACCTCACTGAGTACTGGCGACTGGCTTAGGAGAAGCGTTGTCGGCAGCTTTGGACCTAGGTGGCCTGTCTGTCTATCTTTGTGTTTTTTCGGAATGTCTGTAATCGGATGGCTTATCGAAGATATATCAGGATAATTGAACTGAGCATCAAAACATTTAGAAGCGTAAATATACAGACGGATAGTTCGCGGTTTAAATAAGGCACAAAACCGACAGTGAAGTATGTTGTGGTCAGGGCCTAGGTAAGGAATACAGTACGAATGAAAAGCTTTATGAGGTATTTGCTTTCCACAAGTAATGCAATTATTTACTTTTACTGACATCAGTTAAGACCAAGAAAAAGTTTCTAGCGGGTAGCTTTAGTTGAAAACTTCGGATCTGAAACTCGAAAATGAAAATTTCAGGAGTCGGCCGACCGGCACTTGCGAACTGCTTCTGTTTTGGGCACCGCATGGCAAGAAAGACTGATGTAATGGTGTCGGCTGCATGCTTTATACCCCTGACGACCTGACGTCACGGAAGAGACAGCAACAGATGCAGGACCCAAGACTTTGTTAACCATGCAGACTGAGGGCTACTGCAAGCAAATAGCCCAAATGTGAGGACTGCAACAGTGAAACACTAAACATCCTGTGGTATCCCTCGAAGTCTCAGAAAAACACAGTATGCAACCTATACTGGGTCATAAACAAACTAAGAAGAAACTTTGCAGTGTGTGCAGGGTGTGATATTCACTTCCTGAATTTTGTTAAGCACCTAGTTCATTAATACAGATCGAACTGCAAAATGCGTGCAACAAAATAATAAAATAGAAATTAGCAGGTAGTCCACAGTTGAGTTAAAAATAGCAGGTAATCCACAATTGAGAGGTTTGCATAATGGTTAGTATATTTACCTTACAGACACAAGGTACACGGTTTGATTCTCACATGGGGTAATTGGCTAGGCTTAAAATGGCACGGAAGGGTAGTTAACCTAGTACTAACCTATGAGCCTATAAAAATGAAACATCCTTTACTGAAACACAAACAAGCAATCCTACTGGAGTATAATGAAAAGCATCAAAACATTTCTTATTTATATACAATCAGGTTATTTGGGAGCAAGGGAGTAGTTACAGAGGGTGGTTCTGTTAACACAAAGTACAGTTGTGTACACTTACCATAAATGTAGATGCTCGAGTGTATTCACTGTTGCAGGCATTACATTTGGGTTATCTGCTTGCAAGTAGCCCTCAGTCAGCCTGCTTAACAAAGTCTTGGGTCCTATGTCGGTTGTTGTCCCTTCTTCCATTATGTCAGGTCATCAGGGGTATAAAACATGCAGCCGACACCATTACATCAGTTTTGCTTGACCCAGATGTCAGGTGCCCCCCTAATGGGAAGCAATTAAATATAAAAGTACAAAGACATACCTCCAACAAAAAGCAAATACACCAAAAAGGCTTTTAAGCATAGCAGAGGAAAGTAGAGGTATAGTCAAAAGAAGTTAGGGGGCTGGAGGGAGGGTAACCAGGACTGCAACACTGAATACACTTGAACATCTACATTTATGGTAAGTGTACACAACTGTACTATGGTCTTCGTGCTTCACTGTTGCAGTCATTACATTTGGGTAGATTCCCAAAGCTATGGCTGGGAGGAGGAATTTAGACAGCATTAGGGCCAGCTATAAGGCCCTGCAAGGCTGCAGTGGCAAAGCCAGCTCTGGATTTAGAGAAAATTGGCAAATGATAATGCTTGGTGAAAGTATGTACAGAACTCCAGGAAGCAGCTTCTAGGATGTCCCTGGTAGGGACGCCTCTGAGTAAGGCTATAGAGGTAGATGCAGCCCTGGAGTGAGGTCTGATCCCCCAGGGGATAGGTTTTCCATGGTGCTTATAGCAGAAATGACTGCAATGGAATATCCATTTAGAAATGGTTTGCTTTGAAATAACCTTCCCCTCTGCCCCTGCAGCAAATGCCACCAGCAGTTGTTTATATTTCATTTGAGGTTTAGTCCTGTCCAAGTAGAATCTAAGTTGTCTGTGCACATCTAATGAATGCAGTATCCGTTCCCCTTTATTCTGTGGACTGGGAAAAAAGGTTGGCAAATGAATGGACTGATTAAGAGCCACACTGGATACCACCTTGGGCATGAAGGATGGATTGGTTCTGAGGGACACCCTGTCCGCATGAAAGATGATGAAAGGCCCCACTGCCATAAGGGCCTGTAATTCAGATACCCTTCTAGCTGAACTGATTGCTAAAAGGAAAGCAGTTTTCCACAAAACAAATTTTAAGTCTCCAGAAGCAGCTGGCTCGAAAGGAGGTAGAGTGAGTTTCTCCAAGACAAAGTTAAGGTCCCAGGCTGGGGTTGGAACTCTCCTGGGTGGTCTTAAATTTTTGGCCCTTCTGAGGAACTGCTTGAGCAGTGGATGAGAGAAGAGGGGAGGTTCTGTGTTATAATGAGCTGAAATGGCTGAGGTGTGGATTTTAATGGAGGAAAAAGACAGGCCCTTGTGAAGCATCTCAGTTAAGTATTGCAAAATCTGAGGTAAATTGGGCGCTGCTGTGCTCATCCCTTGAGACTGGTTCCAGGCACAGAATATTTTCCATTTTTCAGCATAAGATTTTCGAGTACTAGGCCTCCTTGCCTCTAAAATGATATCCATCACAGGTTTGCTGCGGGATGGTAAAGGAGAGATTAAGTAACTAGCAAGGCTGCAAGGTTCAGTGTTAGAAGCTGAGAGTGCAGAGTCTGGTTCTCTTGCTGTGACAGCAGGGAAGGAGTCTGAGGCAGGTGCCATGGAGATAACCGTGACACTGCACAGGAGAGGGTACCAGTGTTGGCGTAGCCAGTCTGGAGCAATCAAAATCATCCTTGGTTTGTCCTTTGACTTTTTAGTAACACTTTGGAGAGCAGAGGCAAAGGGGAGAAAGGCACAAACTGAAAGTTTTTTCCAGCTGAAGGACAGAGCATCCACTTTCCAGGCTTGTTTGTGGTGAGTCCTTGTGCAAAATGTGTTCAATTGGTAGTTCTTGGGAGAGGCAAACAGGTCTATATCTGGGCTCCCCCATTTGCTTGGCAACATGTTGAAAATTCTTGGTTCCAGTTTCCACTCGTGTGGGTCCATGAGGTTTCTGCTTAGTCCGTCTGCCAATGTATTTAATTTTCCTTGCAGGAATTGAGCTTGTAGGTGCACTTGGTAGCTCAGGGCTGTGTTCCACAATGCCATGGCTAGTCTGCAGAGGGGATAAGAATGTGTAACCCCCTGTTTATGTACCACATAACAGTGGTGTTGTCCGTCTTTACCATTAGTTGTTCTGGAAGAATGTGGTCCTTGAAGGCTGTCAGAGCATTCTGTACAGATAACATTTCTTTTTGATTGACATGCAGGTGCATTTGACTTTGGGTCCATTTGCCCTGAATGCACTTCCCTGCCAGGTGAGCCCCCCCATGCATAGTCTGATGGGTCTGGTAGGGTTTGGGCGGCAGGGGGTGGTGTGAAAGGTAGTCCCTTGTTTTGGTGGCAGGCCTCTGCCCACCAAAGGAACTCTAGGCATAGGCAAGGTATGATAGGAATCATTGTTTCTAGGTCTTGAGAATGTTGACACCATAGGCTTTTTAGATACCACTGTAGTTTCCTCATATGCAGTCTTGCATACGGAACTAGAAGTATGCAGGAGGCCATGAACACCAAGGCTTGCAGTATTTGTCTTGCAGATAGCAGGATTTTTGTGGCCACTTGTTTGAGGTAGGTTGTCAAATGAATTTGCTTCTCTGGCATGAGGTAAGCCATCTGGGAAGTTGTATTCAGGCTTGCTCCAAGGAATATAATTTGTTGACAGGGTACCATGTGTGATTTCTTTTCGTTTATGGTGTACCCCAGACAAGTTAGAACCCTTTGTGCAAAGGCCAGATGATTCAAAAGTATGTCCTGGCTTTCTGCCTGAATTACACAATTGTCCAGGTATGGGTATATTTGAATATTTCTTTGCCTGCAAAATGCAATAACTGGAGCTAGGCACTTTGTGAATACCCTGGGCGCAGTGAATACCCTGGGTGCAGTATATAAGCCAAAGGGCAGTGCAGAGAACTGATAGTGTATGTAGCCTGCTTTGAAGCGTAGGTATCTTCTGCAAGATTCCCTGATTGGGATGTGCAGGTATGCTTCTTTTAAATCTAGTGTTGCCAACCAGGCATTTTTGCCTACCATAGGAAGTAATTGGTGTAGGGTCAGTATCTTGAATTTTGGAATCTCCAAAAAGATGTTTAGAGTAGACAGGTCCAGGATAGGACACCATGAATTGTCTTTTCTGGGTACCAGGAAAAGTCTCGAGTAGAAACCTTGTCCCGTTTCCTCTTCTGATACCAGCTGAATAGCCCCCATGCTTGAGAGAGAAAGTTCTTGATTTTGGGCCTCTGCCCACTGATTTGGGGGTAGGTCCGGCCACCCACTTGGTGTTGGCAACGTGTGAAAGTGAAATCTGTATCCCTGGGATACTATATTTATAACCCATTGCTCCTGGGTAATGAGTTCCCAATTCTCAGCATGAAGAGCAATCTTTCCCCCCAAAGGGGCAGTCAGTTGATAAGTGCTTGGAAATTTTAAAAGGAAATCACTGAGACAGTTTACCATAGGGGGGAGTCTTATTTCCAGATTTGGAAGTGGAGGCCCCCCCACTGCTTAGGTCTCCCCCCTGGTACTGAAACCTGGGGGTTTTGCTGTGTCTGGGTTTGGCTTGAGAAGACCTGGAAGGGGCTGGAAAGGACCAACTCTTAAGAGGGCCAGTGCCTACTAAACCTAGGAGGCTAAACTTGTAGAAAAGCTTTCACAGTTTGCATAGATTTAGCTTTATCTTCCATCTTTTTAAGAACTTCCTCAGCCTCGTTGCCAAACAGGCGGTCCTGATTTAAAGGAGCATCCAACAATTTATCTTTAACATGATCAGGCAAAGATTGCTCCTTAAGCCAAGCATGCCTTCTGAGCACAGACCCAGTAACAGCAGCCCTGCAAGAGGCCTCTAATGAATCAAAACCACATTGCAAAGTATGTTTTCCAACTTGTTCAGCAGAATGCATTAAATCCTGTAATTCTTTAATTTTCCACACAGTCAGGAATCAACATAATTTTCTGTTTCAGCAGTCCAATAACATGTTGCTGATACTTTAACATATGAAACTGGCAGTTTAAAGCCCTAATGGCCAAGGCTGCAGAAGTGTAAACCTTCTTACCCCATCTATCCAGTGCCCTGGAGTCTCTATCAGAAGGGGTAGGATTTTTAGCAGTAGAAGCCTTAATGTCCTTGGGCCCCTGTGAAATAGTCTCTGGATCTGCAATCTGCAACAGGATTTTTGAAAAGGAACTTGTGGGACTCATGGACCCCATAGTATCTGTCAGGTTTTCTGGGAGCAGGAGGCAGGGTATCAGGGGCCAAACTAGATTCCAAAAAAGCATCAACAATGTCAATAGCTAAAGGCCTATGCTGAGGTAGGAGAAGGAAATCCCTAAGCCTCTTTTTTGAATCAGAAAATTCCTGGCTTTCCCAGTGGAAATGCTCCCTTATGTAAGGCTTCCTCAAAAGAAAAATCCTCAGGAGGGGAAGCAGAGGGAATAGAGTCCTCTGCATCAGAATCTTCATATGTAGATAAGGGCAAATCCAGATCATCAGAAGAATCAGAAACAGAATCCTGATCAGAAGATTTATAATCAACTTCAGTCCTAGGCCTCTTAGAAAGGGGGGGGGTTGACTACCCCTGATCACAGTTATCAGATCTTCAGCCATCCTTATCAATTGTTTTTTAGGCATACAGGCCTGAGCATGTGGCCTGGGCGTCGGTTTTTTAGGCATGGATCGAGATTTACGCCTAAGAAGGAGGCGTTGGTTTAATATGCAAGTCCATAGGCCTGAACACACCCTCAGAAGCCAGTGCCTGCACAGCAGCTCCAGACCCATCCAAGGTAGAGACATCCGCGGGTTCCATAGTTGAAGCATCTCGCGGCATACTGGACTCCGAATGGGTCTCAGTAGAGGCCTGGAAATCAGAAGTAGTGGGTATCAGGGGCTGCGAAAGCGCCTCACTGAGTATCAGCGAACTGGCGACTTGCTTAGAAGCATCATCTGCAGTTTTGGACCTCGGCGGTCTGTCTTTATCTTTGCATTTTTTCAGAATCCCGGTAGTCGGATGGATAACCGAAATTTCTGGATAATTAACTGAGAACAGAAATATTTAGAGGCGAAAATATACAGACGGATAGTGCGCTGATTAAATAGAGCACAAAACCGACAGCAAGGTACGTCGTGGTCAGGGCCTAGGCAAGGAATACAGTAAGAATGAAAATCTTTGAGATATTTGCTTTCCACAAGTAATGCAATTATTAACTTTTACTGACATCGGCAAGGAGCAAGAAAAAGTTGCCCCAAAGGGGTACTTGGCTTTAGTTGAAGACTTTGGCTCAAACTCGAAAACGAAAATTTCAGGAGTCGGCCGACCGGCACTTTGGAACTGCTTCTGCTTCGGGCACTACACAGCAAGAAAGACTGATGTAATGGCGTCGGCTGCATGTTTTATACCCCTGACGACCTGACATCATGGAAGAAGGGACAGCAACCGGACGCAGGACCCAATACTTTGTTAATCAGACCGACTGAGGGCTACCTGCAAGCAGATAACCCCAAATGTAATGACTGCAACAGTGAAACACGAAGAACATCAGCATTACAGTAATTAAGTCTCCCTTAACACCATAGTGTAATCAGAAACTGTGTTACCTAAAACTAAAAAGCTAGAGACAAACTAAAAGACCAGCTTAACTCTTTATATATAGTCTAACCAAACAATCAAAACTATATTAAGAAACTAACAAAATGATCAGCTGACTAAAAAAGATCTACCACTAGACATCTATCAGAATAAATATTTATAAATATAAACTAAACCGCTTTAAACCAAGATGGCCTTCATATCAAATAAATACTTCATCAGGTTTGTGTGTCAATAACAAATTATAAAATGAATAAACGTGTATAAATCTACAAGTGAAAACTTAAGGATGAAAACCAAAAATATAACTGTTAAGGTGAAAATTCAGTGATAAATGTTAAAATAAAGCACTAATGCCACTGGGATCTGTTAAAAGTGTGGGATTTAACTAGGAAAACAGTTTGAGTGTGTAAGAGTGCACTCAAGAGAAGTGTCCCGTTTGAAAAGGAAAAAAAAATGTGGAGCCATCAGAAATACACCATTTGGACTTAAACCAGCTGAACCATGTGCTTTTTTTACACTTACAAGTACATGTAGAACTAAGTTTAATAAATTAAACGGTTGTGAAGTTAATCCTGCATGAATGCGCCTATTAACAAGCCCACATGAATGGTTCTAAAGTGAAATGATGCAACTACTCCCCCTGTTTGGAAATGAAATAATGTAACTACTTGCACTGTTTGGAAACTAAACCAGTAAAACAAGAAAGGCTGCTGGAAAAATAATATGGCTTGTGTATATAACATATTATATACGTTTGAAGCATTAGAATCAAGGTTTACCGAAATAGAAAATAGAACTATCAAACCACTTAATCCCTAATATTAATACAATTATCTAACATAAAAAGTAACATTAAATCTTCTTCAGTTAGCAAAGATGCTAAGAATGTTAAAACAGTTACAAATAGGACTATGTTTAACAGATAAACCATGCTAATATATAAATAAATGCTAAAACTATATACATCAGAAAACAGCACTAATGTCAATTATCACTGCAAAATATTTAGTGTTTGACATTTGTTTAAACAATATTAGCCAGTAATATTATTGATCAGTCCGATACCTTTTTAACAGTGGGACAGTTTTCTGAGTTCTAGTAAGCTTTTTAACGAGTAATATTAATTCAGCCCCAGTTTTCTAAGAGTACAGTTTCAGCTGCTGTACTTCATGTTTTTCTAAAAGATTAGGGAGGTCTCCTAGTTCCAAAAGCTCCACAAGTTCAATAACTTGAAATTTAAAGCCAGCATGTCTTTTGTAAAGTTGCAGGTGCCAAGCTAGTGCATTATTTTTCACTTGGCTCTAATTTCAGAAAGATGGCCAAAAATCCTTCTTTTAAGTCTGTTGAGCATTTTCCCCACATAAAATGCTTCACGGTTAATGCACCTTGCCCTGTAAATCACCTGCATTGAGTTACAAGTCACCTCCTGCTTTAGTTTTAATCCATTTCTTTAAATAAGGGCAAAAAACTTGTCTCCCTCTAAGTGCTGACAAAAGACACAGTTGATGCCGCACTTATATAGTTGGATGTATTCTGTGGTCTGGGCCTACCTTCAACCCAGCTCCTGACGCTTCTGGCATTAAATATGAGCTTTCAGTAATTACAGCCCAATTCAGTTGTCTTTAAAATTCTTTGTCCACAGATTTCTTTAACACCCTCCTACTGTTAAGTGCTGATGTATTTGTACTTTTTAGTTCAATTATAGGCTCCAAAATGCTTACCATATTGTTTTTGTATTCCCTCACCAAAAAGTCATTTTGAAGATCATTTAGGTTCCTAAGGAATAGTTTGTTTCATGGTGATCCCAGCCACATAGCCTGTAGCCTTGGGAGTTAACTTTACATTTTGTCATGGTGGAATGACGACTCATGTAGCAGGAGGTTCACGCTGGTAGTTTTTTTGTAAAGATTTGTGTCAATTTTACCTTGGTCTAATTCTTTAGTAATCTGCATATCTAAGCTACAACCATCTGGCCATATTTTCTGCAGCACATAGTTTTGTTCATGTAAAATCAGAGCTCTTTCTGCACATCCACAGATACACAACCCAAATGTTTTCATCCTTACTTTGTGGCAAGGAAACAATGAGGCTAATGTTTTAGTTAAGGAAAGTTCAGACACCACATCAGGCATAAAGGGTGGCTTGTTACAAAGAGTGACCCTGACTTTATGAATCAGGGTTTGGAGTTCTGAAATATGCCTAGCAGAAGTTCATGCTACCAGCAGAGCAATTTTCTAAGTGAGAATTTTCATGTCAGCTGAAGCAGAAAACTCAAAGAGAGGGACACTAAGTTTTTATAGCACAAAACAGAGGTCCAAAGGTGGTGCTGTCTCTTTTCCTGGTTGTCGCAATTGAAAAACTCAGTTAAGAAACTGTTTCCTGGACCAATAAAAATTAGGGGGATCCAGAGGTAGACAAGCAGAAATGTCTGAGCATGAACTTTAATCGATGCACAAGACAGTCCAGCCATTTCTTGTAAAGTGCTGACAGCTAGATTAGGACCATGGCCAGCTTGGTATGCAATGGCTGTTATCTTCTGTCAAGGCATCAGTGGAACAAGAGAGTTCATTATGAAGTACAAGAATTTCCTGGTAATAAGTCTCCTAGTCTCCTTTAGGATAAGCAAGACAACCTGTGCTGACAAATGTCTGGAGAGGATAAATACTAGATCATCCACCCTATCAGCCTCAATGTGCTCAAGTGAGTTTTTTTTTTTTTGAGAGCAGCCCACCAAGAAAGGCAGTATCCATGGCTCTTTCATGGCTATGCTCAAGTAGTTTGGAGAACAAGTGCTGCCTAGGCCACAGGGGAAGAACCACTCGGATCACTTCTGGCCTTGTCCTCCCCAATTTTCTGTAGTACTGGGGAAGATTAGGGGTGATGTTGGAAAAGCATACAGAAATAAACCTGTACACTGGAAGGAGAAGGCATCAGTCCTTTTATGCCCCCTTCTCTATAGCCCTCGCTCAGTATTTTTTTGAGATGCCTTTTTTGGTGTGAAACTTCCATCTTGACCATTTGCTGTTTTTGGGTTTACGCTTACTTTGGAAACAGAATAAGTACAGCTACAGTGTTCAGACCAAAACACCAACTAAGAACATAGACTTTGCAATATATGGCATATACACCATCACCCATTCAGTTAAAGTGATTTCATAAAAATGGTCAGACTACTTGATGAACGGATATTAACTAGAATATGGTCCCATAATATAGTCATTCTGTTAGTAATACATGAATGTTCTAGTTTTGCATATTTTAATACTAAAATTGATACTGCATCTAAAAACCAGATCACTTATGAAGATTTCCACACTGAATGCAGTTTGCAAAACAGAGCCATAAAAATATTACATGCAGTTATTAACCTTCCACGAATATACCTGTAACATACAGAACATAATTTTAAGTGGATAATCATTTGAATTGTCAGGACCAGCTAGACTGGGTCCTGAAGTGCCTGCATCTGCTCTCAACATAAATCCTTTTTCTGAAACAATTTTAGTGAATTTTCATTGGACGTCTTCAAGTGCATGCAGCTGTCCTTGACTGTACATACAAAACATTACTGTATTCTAAACTTGGTCTTGTATAGGATTTATGAACTTTAACGAAATATACAGCCCAAATTCCTCATCGCTTTGGTACAAATTGCACGCTTTCTAAAAAAGAAGTTATGTACCACACAACGTTCCATGTCTGTAGTCCATCTCACCCTTCATTCTTACACATGGGTTCGGAGCAGATTCTTGACTCCGACCCATCCTTTTTACAAGCTCAAAGTCTTTTAGTTGGCTCGTGGCTAGGTAGGTATCCCATGGTGCACCAGGACAATCCCCAGATCTTGTTTGCTGCTAACTAAAGAGAAATAAAAAAAAAAAACATGCAGAAAGAACCCAATAATAAAAGGTTTCCACTTAATTTTTCTGTCTCCAGATCCTTCCAGGATGGGGATAAGGAGGGTGGGTTCATAAGAATGACGGGCGGAATGGACTACAAACATGGAACGTTATGGTGAGTACATAACTTCTTTACGTTCTTTAGTCCTAGTTCGCCTTCATTCTTACACATGGGACAGCTTACCTAGCTCCTTATTCGGGTCTAGTTCACGTTGTCGTAAGCTGATATCGAATACGATATTGTCGGCATGACAATGTCGAAAGTTCAAAACACGCAGGTAAACGGAAATCTCTGTACGGGGAGATTTCCATTTACTTCAATGTAGTGCGGTCTTGGAGTTGGTATATTTAAATAGGGGGGGTGTGGGGGTGCAAGGGGGCTTGCCCCCCTGCCTACGCTAGCTAGTTTTTTTTTTTTATTTATTTTTTTTTACGTTACTCGATATTTTATTACTTTGATCAATGAAGTTCAACCTTTATTGATTCGATGTAGTAAAATTTTGATTACGTGATATAGACGCCCTTATTCTTGGGTGGCTCAAGGAAAAATACTCCTGAGTACCGTGGAACCAATGGATGCTCTACCCCTGGAGGTCAAATCCAATTTGTAATGAGTAATAAATGTGCGAGGGGTAGCCCAAGTTGCTGCTGCACAGATATTACCAAGTGGGACCTTGGCTTGAAAGGCTGCAGAAGTAGACTGAGATCTCGTAGAATGAGCCTTAATTTTGAAAGGTAAAGGTTTACCATCAGAAGAGTAAATGTAAGCTATACAGCTAGAGATCCAATTACAGAGGGTCACCTTGAAAACTGGGAGACCTAATCTGGATTCGGAGAAGGAAATAAATAATTGGTCTGACTACCTGAATTCCTTGGTCCAGTGCAAATAAAACCGTAATTGTCTGTGAACGTCCAACTGATGAAATCTGTATTCTGCTGCATTGGAATGATTAGGGAAGAACACTAAAAGCTCTATGGATTGGCTCAAAGTGTTATGGGAGCAGACCTTGGAGACAAAGGATGGATTAGTACGACGAGATACTCTGTCTTTGTGAAATATAAAATACGGGGTTTGACAGACAGTGCTTGTAACTCGGAAACCCTCCTAGCAGATGTGATTGCCACCAGAAACAAGGTCTTCCATGACAGAAATTTCAACAGAGATGAATGGGTTGGCTCAAAGGGTGCAGATGTTAATTTGGATAAAACAAAATTCAAGTCCCATGAAGCAACAGGTTCCTGAAGGGGAGGTCGTAAAGTGGCACGTTTAAGGAAGGTCTTGCACAACCTATGTGACATCAGATTAGAATCTTGTTGACCCAGATGAAAATTGGAAATCGCTGCCAACTGAATCCTGATTGTGGCAGCCAGAGATCCCTGGTGGAAAAGTTTAGACAAGAATTCCAATACCACTGGAATAGATGCAGTACAAGGGTCAACATTTCTTTCCTCAACACAGATAGAGAACCTACTCCATTTACTGGTGTATAATTTCCTAGTGGAGGGCTTATGAGAAGATGTAAGGATATGAGTCACGGAGGGTGAGAAATCGTGAAGCCTGGCTAGGGATGGAACTGGAGCAGCCAAGCTGTCAAATTGAGGGAGTACAGGCTGGGGTGAAGAGAGCCTGACATGTGCATCACGAGATCTGGCACTGAGCCCAGAGTCCATGGATCGTCTAATAGGTGAGGCCCGAGAAAGGGGAACCAAACTCGACAAGTCCAGTAAGGAGTAATGAGGATAAGTTTGCTTCCCAGCAGTTTCGCTTTCTGAATCACTTTGGATACAAGGGGAAAGGGCAGGAAAGCATAAAGGAGATCCAGAGGCCAATCGTGAACAAGTGCATCTCTCGGTGACTCCCCCAGAAGGGGGATGAGGGAGAAATTGCTGCTGCATTTGGCATTGATTGGGCTGGCAAAGAGATCGTAGCAAGGCTGTCCCCATCTGCGGAAAACCTGCTCCGCTATTTCCTGCTTCAGAGACCACTCGTGAGGCATCAAAACTGCCCGGCTGAGTTTGTCAGCTATCACGCTGGTTGTCCCCGGGATGTGCGCTGCCACCTGAAAGTGCTGGAAAGATGTCGCCCATTTCCAAACCCCAATGGCCTCTCGACAGAGTGGGTATGATCTAGTTTCACCTTGTTTGTTGAGATACCATACTACCGACATGTTGTCTGATTGTATTGCAATCGTCCCAAGAGGAAGAAGTTAATGAAGTGCTTGTAACGCCAGGTGCACCGCCCTCATCTCTAGAACACTGATATGCAGGTGAGCCTAGAGATTTTGCCATGTGCCTTGGACAGTCCTGCCTAGATAATGCCCCCCCCCCACACTGTGAGGCATCCATGGTCTCAAGGGCAATGGGTTGGCGTGGGAGGAGTGGGGTGCCCATAGTTAACTGATTGGGTTGAATCCACCAACTGAGGTCCTTCTTGCAAGACTCTGTTAACAGAATGTGGTGAGTTAAGGGCAGTTGTTGGAAGGACCACTGGGACGACAGAAGCCACTGAAGAATCCGCATGTGTAGTCTGGCTAACAGCACTAGTAGTATGGTAGAAGCCATGGTCCCTAGAAGCTTCAAGAACAGTCCTGGCCTTGACTTTCGGAGAGGGAGAAGACGGTGAATTTGTAGTACAAGATTCTGTGCCCTTTCTACTGGAAGGTGAGCCAACATGGCTAGTGTGTCTATTTTTGCACCTATAAAAGTCACAAATTGAGAGGGCAATAAGACAGATTTTTCCCAATTTATAGTAATCCCCAACTGGGCACAAAGTTGAATAGTAGCATCTCTGGTCTGAAGAAGTAGATGCCTGGTGGGGCCGGTCAGGAGCCAGTCATCCAGATAAGGAAACACCTGGAATCCTAGATGTCTCAAGTGAGCTGTCACTACTGCCATAACTTGGTGAACAACCTGGGGGCTGTGGTGAGACCAAAGGGCACAGCACGAAACTGGTAGTGACTGGCTCCCAGCCGGAAGTGTAGATGACTCCTCGACGCCGTCCATTTTTGTGTGGTAGTAAGCATCTTGGAGGTCTATTGAGCACATCCAAGTGCCTTTCCCTAGTAATGGGAGTATAGACTGCAGTGTCACCATCCAAAACTTGTCCTTCCTTACGGATTTGTTTAATTTGCTGGGGTCCAAGATGGACCTCCAGTCCCCTGTACATTTTGGCACTATAAAAATCTGAAGTTCCAAATCCTATTTGGTCTGTGTGGATGGTTTGGATGAATCTTTTTTCAAGCAACTTGTTCACTTCCGCAGTTGCTTGATCCCTGTGATTGGGTGAAACATCTGGGATCCTCTTGGGGACATGAGGTGGCAGAGAAGAGAGTATGGAATTACCTCTGGTGATAATTCTTTGTACCCATCTGTCTCAAGTGATACGTAGCCAGGCTTCCGGATACAAAGAAATGCGACCCCCAACCAGCTCCAGAGAAGCACAGTCGGGCCCCACATCAGAAGCGCTGGGTAGGGCCAGCCCTGAAACAAATCACGGCCTCCTTGGTTTTGCTGTCCGCCCCTGCCTCTAGGACATCTATTATTTCCTCCTCTGTCTCTGAAGGAGTCACCCTGTGCATCCTGGAAAAACCTCTGGGACGTCTTGAACCACATTTTACCACCTCTCTGACCCTTGGGATATGGTCTAGAGGGGACAGTAAAATGTACTCCAATGGCAGAGCGTGTTGTTCCTTCTTGCTCGCACCGGGTGAGTGCGTCCTTTACCTTAGGTCCAAACAATGAAGAACCGTCAAAGGGGGTGTTGGTAAAGGTAGACTTGAACGGCTCCGCAAAATTACACAAGCGCATCTAGGAGTGCCTCCTTAGGAAGACTCCTGAACCCGCTGCTCTGCTCACTCCATTGGCTGCATAAGTGATCAGCCCCGTGGACGAGTTGACAATAGAATTCAAGGTGGATAAAGTACAGTTGTGTACCTACCATAAATGTAGATGTTAGAGTGCTAATACAGCTGCAGTCATAACAGATGGGTTCTCCTGCCGTCAGGCGGGTCCTCAGTCAGCCGAATTCCAAAGTCTAGGTCCTGCGTCGGTTGTCGTCGCTTCTTCCCTGACGTCAGTGCGACAGGGGTATAAAGGAACCAGCCGACGCCATTTTCTTCAGTTTTTCTTGCCCCAGATGTCAGGTGCCCCCAGAAGGAAGGCAATACATCAATTTGTGTAATAATGCAGTGCAATATAATCAAAATACAGTAGTTGCAAGAAAATACATCATAAATGAATACCCCAATCAGGTTGTATGAGGATGTGTTAGCCAATAGGCCTGTCCCAAGAGGGGAAGGAGGGAGGGAAACCTGGACGGCAGCTGTATTAGCACTCGAACATCTACATTTATGGTAGGTACAAAACTGTACTATGTTCATCGTGCATACAGCTGCAGTCATAACAGATGGGTAGGCTCCCAAAGCTAAGAAAGGGGTGGTAGGCACTAGGTGGAACTAGGAGGAGCCAAAATGCCCTGCAAGACTGCAGTGGCAAAGCCTGCTCTAGATTTGGAGTATAATGGTAGGTTGTAGTGCTTGGAGAAGGTATGCAGAGAACTCCAAGTGGCTGCTTCCAAAATATCCTTGGTAGGAACTCCTCTGAGGAAGGCTGCAGAGGTGGCTGTGGCCCTGGTGGAATGAGTTCTAATGCCTGTAGGTACAGTTTTGCCATGAAAGGAATAGCAAAAGCGTATGCAGTGGGCTATCCATTTTGAGATAGTCTGTTTGGAAATTGGCTTTCCTTGAGCTCCTACCGCATAGGCCACAAAGAGCTGTTCTGATTTTCTGAAAGGCTTTGTTCTGTCCAAATAATAACACAATTGTCTGTGGATGTCCAAGGAATGTAGTAATCTCTCCCCTTTGTTTTGAGGATTAGGATAAAAAGTAGGTAAATGTATGGCCTGATTTAAAGCTACCCTGGATACCACTTTAGGCATAAAGGACGGGTTGGTTCGTAAGGAAACTCTGTCCTGATGGAAGATGATAAAGGGCTGGACAACCACGAGAGCCTGTAGTTCTGAAACTCTACGAGCTGAGGTGGTGACAGCCAGAAGGAAAGCTGTTTTCCAGGACAAATATTGCAAATCTGATGAGGCAGCTGGCTCAAAGGGAGGCAAGGTCAGTTTTTCCAGAATGAAATTAAGATCCCAAGCAGGTATTGGTTGTTTCCTTGGAGGTCTTAAATTCTTAGCCCCTCTTAGGAACTGTCTTAAGAGAGGGTGAGAGAATAAAGGTGGATCAGTGTTGTATTCTGCAGAAATGGCTGAGGCATGGATTTTGATGGAAGAGAAAGGAAGTCCACTGCTTAGCAGTTCAGCCAAATATTGTAGTATTCAGTTTTCCAGGATCCTAGCCCTTTTTCTCATTCCAGACACAAAAACGTTTCCATTTTGCGGAGTAAGCTTTTCTAGTTGATGACCTTCTGGCCTCCAAAATGACATCCTGCACCTCCTTGGAGAGTAGGGCCTGTTGTGATGCTAAGGAATCTTCCATGCAGCTAAATTGAGTGTTTTTAGCGGGCTGTGAAGAGTTTTGAAGCTGTGCTGAGTCAGAAGAAGAGGCATTAGAGGCAGGGTCCATGGTGGAGAATGCGTCAGGCTCCTCAGGAGTGGGTACCAGTGTTGCCTTGGCCAGTCAGGAGCAATGAGAATCATCTTTGGTCTGTCTGCTCTGGTCTTCAATAGAACTTTGGGCAGCAGAGGAAGAGGTGGGAAGGCATAAACTGTCATTGATGTCCAACTGAAGGAGCGCGCGTCCACTCTCCAGGCCTTTGGATGGAAGATCCTTGAGCAGAATTTTGTCAATTGATGATTTTTGTGGGAGGCAAAAAGATCTATGTCTGGCCTTCCCCATTCTTGGGATTATTTCTGTAAAAACTTTTGGATGCAATTTCCATTCGTGTGGATCTGTCATATTCCTGCTTAGGTGGTCTGCCAGCGTGTTTTCCTTGCCTGGCAAGTACTGTGCTTGTAGTTCCATTTGTAAGTCCATGGCCATGTTCCAAAGTGACATGGCCAGTCTGCACAGAGGGTAAGAATGTGTTCCTCCCTGTTTGTTTATGTACCACATAACTGTGGTGTTGTCCGTTCTTATCAATAGTTGACCTGGTTGTAGAAGGTCGTTGAAAGCTATAATAGCATTTATTACTGCTAGCATTTCTTTTTGATTGATGTGAAGGTGCTTTTCTTTTTGGGACCATTTGCTCTGAATGCACCGATCTGTCATGTGCACCCCCGAGGCGTAGTCTGAGGCGTCTGTTGTGATGACTTGATTTGCTTGAGGCTTGCTGAATGGAAGACCTGTGTTTGTTTGACATGCTTGAGCCCACCACAGAAATTCCTTTTGCAGACATGGAATTAGTGGTATTATTGTTTCCAAACTGTGGCTGTGTTGAGACCATATGTTTTTCAGGTACCATTGTAGTTTCCTCATATGCAGCTTTGCACATGGGATTAGTAAGATGCAAGATGCCATGAATCCCAGAGCCTGCAGGATTTTCCTTGCAGTCAGCCTGGTGCAATTTGCTAGTGTTCTGAAGTATTGAATTAGTTGCCCCTGCTTCTCTGGCATGAGGTAGGCCATCTGGGTGTTTGTGTCCAAATTGGCACCCAGGAAAATTATCTTCCGAAAGGGTATTAGCCTTGATTTCTTTTTGTTGACTGTGTATCCCAGAGTGTTCAATAACATTATTACATAAGCCAGATGTTTCAGAAGAATGTGCTTGCTGTCCGCTTGGATCAGACAGTTGTCCAAATAGGGGTATATTTGTATCCCTTGAAGTCTGCAGTAGGCAAATACTGATGCCAGGCATTTCGTGAATACTCTGGGCGCAGTAGATAAGCCAAAGGGCAATGCAGAGAATTGATAATGGGTTGAACCTGCAAGAAATCTGAGGTACCTTCTGCAATTTTGTCTGATTGGGACATGCAGGTATGCCTCCTTGAGGTCCAATGTTACCAGCCAAGACTCCTTGCCCAGCATGGGAAGAAGTTGCTGTAGAGTGAGCATCTTGAATTTTGGTATGAGTAGAAATGTGTTTTGGATGGATGGGTCCAAAATAGGTCTCCAATCTTTTCCCTTCCTTGGCACCAGAAATAGCCTGGAATAAAAACCTTGACCTTGTTCGTGCGTAGGTACCTCTTGAATAGCTTTCATGTTTATGAGATCTGTAATTTGCCTTTGTGCCTCTGTCCTTTGATTGTGTGGCAGGTTTGGCATGCCTCTCATTTTTGGAAGGGTGTGAAAATGGAATTTGTAGCCTCTGTTTATAATGTCCAGGATCCATTTGTCCTTTGTGACAATATGCCAATTTTTTGAAAATAATGTCAGCTTTCCTCCTAAGGGGGCTGCCATTTGAGACTTGGTTGGCATGCAAAGGGGAAAGTCATTGGGTTTACTTTCTGAAAGATTGCGAGTTATCCTCACCACCTCTTTGTGTAGGAGCTTGCCATTGTCTGCCTCTAAACGATCCTTGGGATTGTCCTCTGCCCCTCAGGCGCCTGTATCTGCCTCTTTGGGGTCTGTCCGTGGCAGGAAAGGACCAGTTTTTGGAAGGCCAATTTCTACTAAAATGTGGGGGTTGTACCTGTAGAAATGCTTTCACAGTTTGCATTGATTTAGCCTTTTCCTCCATTTTCCTTAACACCTCCTCAGCATTAGCACCAAATAGTACATCCTTTTGAAGAGGGGCATCTAGTAATTTAGCTTTGACATGATCAGGCAAGGCTTGTTCCTTGAGCCAGGCATGCCTACGTATGACTGATCCTGTAACAGCAGCTCTACATGAGGCCTCTAGAGCATCAAAACCACATTCTAAGGTATGCTTACCCACTTGTTCTGCACTATGCATCAAATCCTACAACTCCTTCAAGTCTGGTTGTTCAGGTTGTGACAGTTTACTTTTCAATTGTGATAACAAAAACTGTTGGTATTTTAGCATATGAAACTGACAGTTTAAGGCCCTCATGGATAAGGTAGCCGAGGTATATACCTTTTTTCCCCACCTTTCTAAGGATCTGGAGTCTCTCTCGGAAGGTAATGGATTTTTAGCAACGGAGGCCTTAACTCCCTTGGGGCCCTGTGAGATGGTTTCTCGGTCAGCAGCATGGCATTTGTATAGAAATTGGTGTGAGTCAGGAACCCTGTAGTACCTGTCAGGCTTAACTGGAGCTGGAGGTAGAGAGTCCGGGTTAAGGCAAGCCTCCGAGTAAACATCATCTAGGATACCCAAGACAGGAGATATAGCCAGAGGCCTGTGCTGAGGTAGCAAGAGAAATTCCCTGAGCCTTTTCTTGGAATCAGAATAATCTTGGCCTTCCCAGTGGAAGTGTTCCCTTAAGGTATGCAAAGTTTCCCCAAATGAGTAATCCTCTCTGGGGGGGAAACAGAAGGGATGGACTCCTCCGCATCAGAGTCTTCAAAAGGGGAGTAAGAATGCTCCTGATCATCAGAGTGCACTGAAATAATGGAGCCCTGATCAGAGGAGGGGGAATCTTCCTCCACTCTGGGCCTTTTGTCCGGTGGGGGCTGAGAACCTCTGATAAGAGTAAGTAAGTCCTCAGCCATTTTAAGCATCTGTTTCTTAGGCATGGGGCCTGGAGATGGGCCCTGTGTAGCTGGTCTCTTAGAGTGCATGGTAGCTTTAGACTTTGCGAAAGCCTTGATGGAGAAAGAAGGAGGTCTGAAGACACCTTGAGTGGAGGTGGACCTGTCCACATTCGGAGTTTCAACGCCAGGAGTGGCTTCGGTACCTGTAGTCGGGGTGTGGGCCGAGGAGCCTGCGACCTCAGGCACAGGAGACACAGTCAAAGAAGTGTCGTCGGTAGTCAGGGGCTGCATAGGCGCCTCACTGAGAACCGGACCACATGTAGTCAGCTTTGTCGTGGTGTCGGTAGAGGCCGCGGACCTCGTGTGTCAGTCCTTGTCTTTGCGTTTTTTAGACAAAACCGGAGTCGGAGTATCCGACATAGTATAGTTAAATGCTTTCCCAAAATAATGCTGGGCGAACTCCGCCCGACGCTTAATAGTGCGTTTGTTGAATGTAGCACAAAAGCGACAGACCGAGACGTCGTGGTCTGGGCCTAAACAAGGTATACAGAGGGAATGGAAATCCTTATGCGGTATTTGCTTCCCACAAGAAATACAATTATTAACTGTCTGACATCGGTCTGAGGCAAGAAAAGTTTCCCCAACGGGGTACTTAGCTTTTAAGAAGACTTCGGTTTCCAAATTTTCGTAATCTCAGGAGCTGGCCGACCGGCACTTGCGAACTGCTTCTGCTTCGGGCACTGCGTGGCAAGAAAGACTGAAGAAAATGGCATCAGCTGGTTCCTTTATACCCTGTCGCACTGACGTCAGGGAAGAAGCGACGACAACCGACACCGGACCTAGACTTTGGAATTCAGCCGACCGAGGACCCGCCTGACGGCAGGAGAACCCATCTGTTATGACTGCAGCTGTATGCACGATGAACATCTGAGCAGACACCTTCTCAGGGTCTCCCTCAGTGGATGTACCTAGTAGTCTCTCTAACTCCTTAAGGAGATCTCTCTGAAGCCTTGTAAAGTGTGTTAGGTAGTTCAGTGATCTAAGAGTAAATGCCGCTGACGAAAAAAGATATGCTTCCTGTATCTGTCCATCGTTCAACACCCTATTTGGCGGATGCACAGAAGTCGTCTCCGCTAGCTCCTTAGTGGCCGCCGCCACTACCATGGCATTTACGGGAACACCCTTTGACAAAAATTCCTTCTCCTTGGGAGCTGACAGAAATTTATTTGGTCTCCTGGGGTCTGGCTCCATGGCATCAGGAGTATCCCACACCTTCCGACTAACAAGCTCTTACAGTTCGAAGGGTGGGGATGCCCAAGAGGCTGGAGGTTGAGACCCAAAAGCCTTCAGGTACACAGACTCCTCATCAGAAGGGGTAACAGTGGGCCAGCTACACCTCTGCTTAAGGATCTCGAAGATGTCTACAAAGGAGACCGCATCAGAGGATGACTTGGGGGGACCCTTCTGACTCCTCGAGGTCAGTGTCGGAGGTAAGAGACTCATCCTGGGAGTCTACATGCTTCCTCTTGCATGTCCTCTTCCGTGGGGGCTCCTCGGAAGGATATTCCGGGGAGGTCTCGAAGAATGGGGGCCACCAGCCAGGGGCTCCTGAGGCTGCAGGTCTCTGCTGTCCAGAGAGGGAGTAGGTGCTGAAACTGAAGCAGGTGCCCGAGGGGGAAGAGGGTCGGTTCCCCTGGTTGGAGCTGATAGAGACAGCACACATCATCTCGAAGGTTGACCTCTCCGGCTCAGAAGATCTCCCCGGCTCCTAGGAGACTGAGGACTCCATCGGCTCTGAGACAGATGTAGGGTCCGAGCTCACCCTAACCAACTCTCCAAGAGGAAGGCTCGGAACCGAAGAAGTCTGTTCGCAGGCGTCCCTGTTGGGGCTGACTGGGGAGCTTCGGCTCCTAGACACCACAGAAGGCACCGAAGGTGTCGGAGCGAAACTCTGCCCAGAGACAACCTTGGGGGGAGCTGGAACCAAAGGTTCCATCAGTGGTACCGAGCACTCCGGCTCCGAAAGTCCAGCACAGCTCAGAGGAGAAATCACAGAAGGGATAATGGACTAAAGTGGCCCCAGAACCAACTGGGTCGAAGCCAAAAACATTTTAGGCAAGGCAGAGGACTTCAGGAGTCTCAGCACTACTCTCTCCACATCATCTTCCGATAAGCCCCTGGAAGATCTGGAAGACAGTGTGGGAGATCTAGATCTCTGTAGTATGGGGGACCTTAATGTAGGGGAGACTGATAAAGGATCTGTAGGCCAGCTCCGATGTCTGCTATTAATGGTCAGCTCCGAACTGCCTGGTGCTGATACTGTAGCCATAGTAATAGTACCCTCGATCGGCTCCGAACTCAGTGGAGTCGAGGAGGCAGCAGATTTGTCAGATTCAGAAATTTTGAGAGGTGGTTCCGATGCACCAGCCGGCACTGGGGAATGCCTTTTAAGAGGTTTAGATTATTCCTTTTTAGATCCATCAGACTTAGAAGAGGAGGAAGAGCTAGCCACATCTTCCTCTAAGGAGGGCTTAAGGAGACCTTTTAATATAAGCTTATTCTTTCTCTCCTGTAATACCCTGGCACTGAATGAGTGACAAAATAGACATGTTTCCTGTAAATGGATGGCCCCAAGACAATATACACAGTTACTGTGGCCATCCGTTACAGACATCTTCTGTGAACATTTCACACACTTTTTAAAGCCAGAGGGCTTATGATCCTTGACCTCCTTAGACATCTCGCAGAAGATTAATCCAATCAGACAGACAGGAGAAAAGGAGAGTGGGAGGGCTAGGTCCTCTAACTTAAACGGTCCTAGCCCTGGTTAGAAAGAGAAGGGAGAAAACCTAGGTCCTCTAACTAAAATGGACCTAAAAGAGGAAAGGGGTTAGAAAAGACCACTTTAACCACTCGCATGCACACACCGGAAAAAAATCTCTAACAAGTCAGAGATAGAGAACAAAGGTAAGAAACCCCATTCTAATTGCAAATACAACTATGCAGAGAACAGCTAGTTTTTAAGCTAAAAGCACAGAGAAAGCTTATCTAAATTATACAAAGTACTGCACACACAGTTTAAACTACGCGCAAAAGCGCCTACAACCAGTAATAAACAACAATATCTAAACTACTAGAAATATATATGGCAAAGCCCAGAGATAAAATGTTACACAAAATACCAATGAGAATAAGGCCAATGGCAAACTGTTCTCAGAAAACTTTACACACAGGGAAAATACCCAGTAACATGCTCAACTATCTAACTACAGAAATGACACTCGCAAAAGCTATAAAACGTTATCTAAATTAGACAAACAGTACAAATTAGCCAAAAAATTAGCAAAACGTGTTAGACTTAGCCACGGCCAAGAAGAAGCACATCCGAACTCGTTGACGTGGCAACGAGATCTGGGGATTGCACTGGTGCACCATGGGATACTTACCTAGCCATGAGCCAACTACAAGACTTTGAGCTTGTAAAAAGGCTGAGTTGGAGCCGAGGATTGGCTCCGAACCCATGTTTAAGAATGAAGGCGAGATAGAACTATAGAACATGGATAAGTTTTGGGGTGACTAATTCCCAAGTCATACTGATCTACTTCCACTAACAGGGCTTAAGGTATATATGTATTTTTTCTTTAATCTTTTCGATAAATGCATATTTTTCAGAGCTAAACTGTAATCCTATGAATGAAGCCCAATCATCCAATAATTCCATATATACTGTCAGAGCCTCAATCTTTTTCATTTTGTAAAATACAATCAATCTTGCAACTGTCTGCATATTTGTGAATACAAAAACCTTTCGTTTTTTGGAATTAGAGAGAACACAAAATTAAACGTTTTCCAAGATGGTTTTCCCACTCTGGTAGATATTGGGTCAGGAGTCAGACTCATCCCTTTTGCCAATTCCCAAACATGCATGGTAAGCCTGCATAAAGTACTTGTTTGTTGCTGTACAACATTACTAAGGTATTGTCTGTCCTTGCGAGAATGGAACCTGGTTGCCGTTGAGCTTTAACTCACTCCCTCCACTACAGCTCTTTTGAGTGTGTATCTAACTCCCAGTGGGTGTGGCTTCAGCTTTTAAAAAATGAAGTTATCACCTTATAGTTCTAACAAATACTCCGATAGAGATCAGTTATCAATACAACTGTGTTTGCCATCATATATACTTTAAAATAAAATATTCTGATACCTTGTATGTAGCAAGGTTTTGGAATTATTAATGCAAATATGAACAAACATTGACACCTAGAGGCAAAGTAGGAGTTAAGTGCAGAAAAGCCTGGAGGCATGCTAGGCTGTAATAAGTTAAAATAAGATCAGTGCCCTGAGAACTGACATTTCATGAAGGTTGAAGTGTAGTGTACTTCTCAAGTGCCCTGAACAACCATCTCCTCAAATCAACTCATCCCCTAAACAACCATCTCCTCAAATCAACTCATCCCCTACTGAAGCTCCCTATTGATGCAGTAGACGAGGGGTAATTGGGGTATGCAGGCAATATTCATACGTTTATACTGGGCCCATCTGCCCTTGTGGGGAATTTTAAGCCTAGCCAAATTTAATAACTCAAGGTAAGAATCAAACCCTGTACTTTGTGCCTGTGATATGAACACTAATTGTTATGCCAAACCCTAGAAATAGTTTTTCAGGTAACATTACAGTTTCCTCATTTGGTGTCTAAGTGAAACCATCACTTTACATGATGCCATGAATTTCAGAACCCTCAGGAACTCCCTGGCCGAGCCAGTGGTCCTTTCTGAGATGGCTCCTGGAAATACAATAGGAATAGTCTTGTCTTCCAGAAGGTAGGCCTTCTGGTGCCTGAAGTCCATCTCTACTTCTAGGAAAGCTACCCTGGTGGAGGTGGAATTTCTGTACATTGAGTGAAAACTCTGCCCTGGAGAAACAATCCATGGTCACCTGAATGAGCCCAAATAAGGTAGTCATCCATATATGAATAAATTGTGGATGCTCTTTGTCCTGCAGAATGTTATCACTGGAGCCAGATATTTTGTAAAGATTCTGGGAGCAGTGGACAAGCCAATAGGTAAGGAACAGAATTGTTACTGGGTCAGCCACAGGGCCTTTATAAAGGAATTTGTGTGAGTCTGGTACTCTGTAGTATCTGTCTGGTTTGGCTGGAGCAGGAGGTAGAGTCTTGATTTAGACTAGACTCCAAGTAAACATCATCCACAATATCCAAAACTGGAGGGATAGCAAGAGGTCTGTGCTGGGGTAGTAAAAGGAACTCTCGGAGCCTTTTCTTAGAATCAGAGTAGTCCTGGCCTTCCCAGTGGAAATCTTCCCTCATGGTATGTAAAGTTTCCCCAAAGGAGTAGTCTTCAGGGGGAGATGCTGAGGGAATAGAGTCTTCAGCATCAAAGTCTTCATAAGGTGGAAAAGTGTAATCCTGTTCCTCAGAAGAATCTGAGGAAAATGAAACCTGGTCAGAGGAAGCATAATCCTCCTCTTGTCTTGGTCTTTAATCAGGAGGGGGATGGGAACCCCTGATTAGGGTAATCAAATCTTCAGCCATCTTAAGCATCTGTTTCTTAGGTATGGGGCCTTGAACTGTAGACTGATGTACAGTCTTCTTTGGTTTTAAAGGAGTATTAAGCTTAGCATATGATTTAATGGTGAGTGTAGTCGATCTGAAGACACCTTCTGCAACCGAAGGTGTTTCCACTGCACCTGGGTCTACTTCTGCTCTGGTGTCGGAAGGGCCTAATGAAGATGGCTGCATCGGCCTAGTAGACTCCGCTTGAGAATCCACAGTTGTCTGGGATTCCAGTTCTGCAGTCGTCAGGGGCTGTGTAGGCGCCTCACTGAAAACCGGAGAACCGGCGACAGGCCCAGCAGAGGTCTCGGAGTCTGGCTTGTTCCTAGGCTGCCTGTCCTTATCCTTGCGTTTTTTATGCATGCCAGTCGTCTGCTCCGACGGCATGATATAATTAAATTTTCTACCAAAGTAATGTCATGCGAAGTCAAAACGGCATTTGATAGTTCGTTTATTAAACCTAGCACAAAACAGACAACCTATGACGTTGTGGTCTGGGCCTAGGTAAGGAATACAATAGGAATGGAAGTCCTTATGAGGTATTTGCTTGCCATAAGAAATGCAATTGTTAACTTTTTCTGACATCGGACTGAGGCAAGAAAATGTTCTCCAACGGGGTACTTAGCTTTATTGAAGACTTCGGACTGAAATTCGAATCGAAAATCTCAGGCGTCGGCCGACCGGCACTTGCGAACTGCTTCTGCTTCGGGCACCGCACGGCAAGAAAGACTGAAGAAAATGGTGTGGGATGCCTCTTATATACCCCTGGCGCTCTGACGTCAGGGAAGAAGCGACAGCAACCAATGCCGGACCAAGACTTTGGAACTCAGGCAGACTGCGGGACCGCCTGATGGCAGGATAACCCAAGTACGATGACTGCAGCAGGGTAACACGATGAACATCACTAATCATTATGCCAAACCCTAGCAATAGTTTTTCAGGTAACATTACAGTTTCCTCATTTGGAGTCTAAGTGAAACCATCACTTTACATGATGCCATGAATTTCAGAACCCTCAGGAACTCCCTGGCTGAGCCAGTGGTCCTTTCTGAGATGGCTCCTGGAAATACAATAGGAATAGTCTAGTTTTCCATAAGGTAGGCCTTCTGGTCCCTGGAGTCCATCTCTACTTCTAGGAACGCTACCCTGGTGGAGGTGGAATTTCTGTACGTTGAGTGAAAACTCTGCCCTGGGGAAACAATCCATGGTCACCTGAATGAGCCAAAAATAAGGTAGTCATCCATATATGAATAAATTGTGGATGCTCTTTGTCCTGCAGAACGTTATCACTGGAGCCAGATATTTTGTAAAGACTCTGGGAGCAGTGGACAAGCCAATTGGTAAGGAACAGAACCGACAGTAACAGCCCCCTATCTTGCACAGTATGGACTATCTGGGCTCCTGTACTAAGTAAATATGGAGGTAGGCATCCTTAAGTCCACAGTAGTCAAGAGGCTTCTGGGAATGGGTAAAATGTTCTGCAGAGTAAGCTTCCTATGCTTTGGACCAGAAGAAACCAGCTAAGTTTTGACACTTCTAGATAGGACCTTTTCTAGGAACTAGATAAAGCCTGAAATAAAAGCCTGTTGCTATAAAGTTATTTAGGATTGGTTTTATGGATCCCACTGCCAGATGCTGTTCATCCTCTGGCAAAGGGGAATGCCTGAGAAGATGTGAATTTCTGCTAACTGCATCCTGTATGTTGACCTTACCAGGGTCACTATCCACTTGTTTTGGGTAATGTAGTGCCAGCTGGGTTAAAAAGGGCAGCCTCCCACCTATTTTTTCCTGGTTTGAGCAGGGTAGTGTTGGGATGGGATATGTTGGGAGTGGAGGGGGACAGAAAAGTTCTCTACAAAGTCAGAGTTACTCCCAGTTGGGGTCCCAAGACTGAGAGGCACCAGGCTAGGATTTGGGGTTTGTTTGCCACTTTCACGGTATTTACCTTTCTTTGCTTTCCTATCTTTACCCTTAGTCTGAGAGTCAGAAAAGGGACTAAACTTTGCTAGATTAGCTTCTGCTGAGCCTTGGTGGGGAGACTTGAATAAAGTCTTTGACTGCCTGCATGGTATCTGCTTTCTCCTCCAGTTTCTTACTTATTCAGCTTGGAACCCAGAGTGGAAATCCTTATAGAGAGGGGCATCTAGGATCTCAGTTTTAAACATGCTAAGACAAGGGTTGTTCCCACAGCTAAGCATGTGCCCTGGTAATTTCACCCTGCAGAAACTGCCCTGCTAGATGAATCCAAATCAAATCTGCACTTCAATGAACAATCAGCAACTTGGGAGCTAGCACTGCATAAAACCATAACCTCTTTTTAGGCAGAGCTTTTATCATCAATCCACTCTGCCTTAAGTTTCACCTAACCCAGGTGGAACTCCTCTTTTGAAACTGGCAGTTCAAGGTTCTTGTGGCCAGGGTAGCTAACACACGTGCCCCCCCCCCTCCCCCACCCAAGATTGATAGCAAGCTTCCCTTGGAATCTGGAGAGCCCACTTCAGGATCCACATTTCTTATACAAGTGCTTGGGGGAACTGAGCATTCTGTAGAAGTCAGGTTTCCTAGGCACTTAGGGTTGAGAGTATATGGCTGTAAGGATGTACCCTGAACCACAACATCCACAATTTCCAGCACTGGAGGAACAGATAAAAGCTGTGAACTCAGGAAAACAAGCAGCTGTCTAAAATCTATTCTTGGACTGGAGATATTTCGTCCCCTCAATAACCTAAACTCAGAGGTCAGAAGCCTGTGCCTGCCCTACAGCTCCAGTCTTGAATGACACCTGAAGCTGCTCAGCTTGACAAGACATCAGCTCTGTGCTAGGTATAACAGACCTCAAAGGGGTTTCGCCAAAGGCATCAGCGCAGGATCATAGGAAGTTACTAGGTTAATGGCCCTGGGGACCTTACAAGCCTGGCTAAGTTCTACCCTTATTTCCATGATTAGCATCTTCTACCCCTGTTCAAGAGAGACACAGGTGGAAAACCTGGGGTGAATTTATGGTTACCCATCCAATCGTCCAGACTCTGAAGAGGGCCAATGAGGTGTACTGTTCGACATAAGTGGGAGTTTGCTCCAAAGGTGTGGTAACCTCTGGGAGACCAATCTGTCCCTCAAGCAGGTTCTATTAATGTCACATATCAAGTTAAAGTCTTTAGAGCGAGTAACCTGTGTACCATTTGACTTATGGAGATGCAGCATTTCCAATAAAACAGGGTCAGATATTGCGTTGTATGCAAGACAGAGATCGCATCTGAGTAGTCTGTATGAAACAGAATAAAGTGACAGGGATTTCAGATGCTCCACATATGACAGATGCTAAAGACCTAGAATTTTCCTTGTGAGGAACCTTTGTGGTCTCTCCAATTGCTGCAAGTGCTTGGAAAGGTAGATACCAAAAGGGGTGCTGTACTTAATTATTGGCCTAATGAGGGAAGAGTACAGGGAGGTTATAACTTCTTTTTTTCTGGAGGCAATGCCCTTCTTACCACTGTGGAGATATGGTGGTCAAAGGTGAGGTTGCTGTTAACCTGTGTGCCCAGGTCTCAACACCAAGTGTGTACTTAAAGTGTTGCTATTGATGTGGTAGTTAGCAGAAACATTGCTCTTACCGAAAGGGATGATAAAACTCAATGCAAAAAAAATGTATTAAGAGCATGACTTTGGAACCAATCATTTGTTTGTGTAAGACCCTATTGTAGGATGCTGACATCATTTGGAGATTATGTCCATGCCTATTTTATAATCAGCAAACTTCATCAGTCACATACCTTTAGTTTTTGCTTGTACTTTGAAGAAATAGATTCCAAACACTACAGGTCCCAGGATTGATCCCTGTGGAACACCACTGGTTACAGATCTGCTGTTGGAGGTGGATTCCCCTATTTTGATTGTATGGGTTCCATTAGTGAGCCAGTTAGCGAACCATCTAATGATACAAGGATTGATACCTAGCTGAGTGAGTCTGTCAACAATGCCTGAGTAGGGGATAGTGTCAAATGCCTTGGCTAAGTCTAGGTGGGCTGTATGCACAGATTTCCTCTTGTCCAGGACCTTGGTGACTGTCTCGAAGAAGCCCACCTGGTTTAACAGCATGATCTCCCTTTGACAAATCCAAACAGGATAGGATCAAGTGACTGCAGATTACCTACATCTTTGTTGACAAGGTCCACTATGATTTGCTACATGGCCTTGAAGATGAAAGCTAGTCAGGCTAATAGGTCTACAGTTTCTGGGTAAGTGGAAGCTCCGCCTTTGTGCAAGGGAATAATGGTGGCCATCTTCCATTCAGCTGGGATGAAGCCAGTGCTTAAACTATGAAGAGAGTACCCAATGGTGTTGCTAATTCTTGTTGGAGCCAAAGTAAGACACAACCTGGGATGTTGTCAGGTCCCACAGGTGCTGTGTCCCTGGCCTTAGAGAGGGCATTAATGACCTGCTCTTTAGAGATACAAGGTAGGGAACAGGTGTGGCAGGGATTTGATGGGTACATGTAGCAGGGACAGGGTAGTGGTTTTCCCAGAACCTATCGGCCAATAGGTTAGCTATATCCACAGGCTCTTAGCACAGAATATCATTAGAACTGACTTGTAAGAATTCAAAGTACCTGTTTTGGACTTCAGTCATTTCAGTAGAGTCCCACTTGAAAAACTCTCTCATCCAATATATGGTTTCTGCAAAAGAAAGGCCCTCTGCATGGGAATCTGCCTCAGCAGAGTCCTCCCCTGGAGACGCATACCTTTGAGGGGATAGCATTTGGGAAGCATAAGAAAGGGAATCCTCTGAAGAGGAATCTGAAGAATTTTCATCTGCAATTGGAAGAGGATCTGCAGTCTAAGGCCTAAGGCTGATAACAGGAGGGGCAGCTGCAGGAGAAGCAGACACTGAAGGCCTAAGGGCCATGAAGGCTTTGAATAAGCCTTGAGAGAAAGCTAGTCAATCAGGCAAGCTTTCAGATGGAGATGCAGGTTTAGTTTTTTTTGTTTCCTTTTTAAAGGAAAAACAGGCATAGGGCCTAGCTTCAGACAGTTTCCTAACAGCAGGAGGGCCAGTCTGGACATCAACAACGAGGAGAGGATCCCCCTTGTTGTCTGTGCCAGACATCTGTGTAACCTCCACGGATGTGCTTTCAGCCCTTGGTTCTGCAGCCTCCAGTATGGTATCCGCTATACCAGCATAGGCTGATTCTCTACGTTCCTTCAGGCGTATGTCGGCCACAGGGGAACGTCAGGTGGAGCAGTTGCAGCAGTAGGCTCAAGCCTAACGTTGGCCTTTTTTTTTAGGTGGCTCGACGGTCTGACCAGACGGCCCTTCCATCGCAAGTGCAAGACGTTGGTTTTCTAAATAGATATTAAGAGCATACAGACAGCTGCGAAAAGTCTTAGGAACAAAGGCCTGACAAATCGTGCAGGATTCATGGTCATTGTTGGGCCGAAGGCAGAGCAAGCACAGGTCATGGGTGTCCTTATGGGGCATCTGACGTTCACATCTACACTTTCCGTTTCTAGATGACATGAACTTGGGCAGGCATGCTGTGACCAAAACAACCACAAGAAAAAAGCCCCAGTGGGGTACTTATCTTAAACTCACAGGATCCAATGGCAAGATGAGCTGCCATTTGACTGGCAGCAGAGAAGTTCTGAGAAAGGTACATGCAAGCATCACTTTTACGCCCCAAGCACCCTACAGCCAAAGTTAATGTCCCACATACCTTGCAGTGACTAAAGCTTTTGCATACTGGCTGGACGTTCAGGTCGCTAGGTGGAGGCTAACTCAAAAGGTTATGAATACTGCAACATGAAAATAGGACAGCCACTGGTCTGAAGTCCTGATTCACCAATTCTACTAGGAGAAAGCCAGTTAGCCACTTGTCCCAGAACAATAAGGTATTAACCACTACTGCTCCTTGCTTGGGGCAGAGGCCCGACAGCCTCCATCCCTCCCAATACATCTCTACTGACTTCTTTTCTATGCAGCCTTCTAGCCTTTGTCCATTAGTAATTTACCTGCCTCTAATAGCAAGGTCCTTGCTTAGAAGGATAATTTTTGTTGTAAGTGGAAATACAGTGGTGAAGCATCTTTGTCAAACTCCTCAGCCTTTCATTTACCTTCCATTATTTTAAACAAATTGTAAGTTAGGAGGGTCTGAAGAGCAACTCTTAAGTGGAGGGGAAGTAAGGATTTCAGCCTTTACATCCCCAAACACTGACTGGGCTCTCAACAAAGAGCAGCCCTGGATGCTGCATCTACAGTACCATATCCATATTTTACAGCATGCTTACCCAACAAAACAGTCTGGGCTCGACTGATCACAGCTGTTTTCAGAGTTTCACCCTGCACTCGCTCACAAATATCCTGAAATGGTTTGCTATGTTCCAGATGCTTCATAATGTGTACTCTACAACTTTCACGGCCCTGAAGGCCAAGGTTGCTGGTGTGTATGCTTAACTGCCTTTTTTTTTTTTTTTTTTGGGGGAGAGGATGGGAAGTAAGGGGAGTAATCTGCTCCCCCGTTCACTGGGACCAGTATACTACCAAAGAAACAGTACATCTCCTTTGGCAGTTTCCACAGACACTGTGCGGCTCTGTAATAGGGTTATTATACAGACATTCATCAAGATCCTAACCCCCCCCCCCCCCACACACACACACACACACAAAAAAATCTGTCAGAAGGCTGATCTCTTATACACAACCACTCTTAATGGAAAACCTTCTACCCAGTCCAAATACTGTTCCAGTGTGGTCACTTGTCCTTGTACATATCCTACACTAATCCTACCAATGTTTCAGGGCCTTTGAATAATCACAGAACTGCCCAAATTAACTTTGTTGGGAAAAAAAAAAAAAAAAAAAAAACATATGACAAGTTTCCAAGCCAAGAAATGCCCAGTTGGACTTTATTTCTAATTTCAAGCGTCTTTTCAACTATTAGTCTCACTACAAACACTGGGTCATTTCTGCTACATCCTGATCTGAATCTAAACAGCTTCTCTGCCATCTTACTTTCCACTACTGTGCATATACCTTCATCAATCACCCTTCCCAGTACTTTCGTGCAATGTGATGGGGATTTGATATATCTATACTGCCAAAAGTTGTAAATGGTTCCTTTATTCTTGTAGACTGGCACTAGTGATTATTGTACCTGATTTCCTAATCTCCTTTTTAAAAGTTTAGCATCACCTCTGAAAATGTGTGTCTGCCTGGGATTACTGTAAGATAATTCAGCAACATCAGCCTCAGTGTGCACAGAATGGGTTTTTGCAGGGCATCCTTGTTCTGATTTAGAAAGCACAATTGCTAAGATAGTACCTCATATTTTCTTCTTGCCAGATTTATTTTTTAATACAAGGGGAAACCATGCTGCTTTGGCCAAAAACAAGTTATGAGAATAGTGTTTAGCTTCTCCTGCTGTATATTGTTTTTTGTCAAAACCCTGAAGATTAATAAGGGATGGAAATTATATAGAGGCTGACATGTCAAATACAGTGAAATGGCATCTGTCATCCAGGCTCCAGTAGAGATGCTAGTCTCAAACCAAAACAATCTCAGCTGCTTGTTCAGATGAGAAGCAAATTAGTCTCCTTAGCACAACCCCACCTGCTGGTAAGGTCAAGAATGCCCTCCTTGTGAAGCATCCTCTTGTGGGTGTCTACATGTGTCCTGCTCAACAAAGTCTGCTATTACACTCTTTTAATGAAGAAAAACAAGTAGCCTTTGGAAATGCTAGAATAAGGGCCAGCATTTCCTCAAGGTGATAAGACAGGCAGCAGCACAACCCAGGAAGGCAAACCAAACAATGCAGAAGGATAAATAAATACAATTTATTGTACAAAGCTCCACAGATTTAGCACTTTCGTATAAATCTTAATCAGAATCACTGAACACCACATATACCCAACCCATAAATTCATATTCAATGAAATTTCCCCATCAATTAAGAAACTTAAACACACAACACTAAACGCAACAGATGAAGAGTAAAAAGATACATTTCAAAAAACACAAAAAGACTTGCTTTACATTTCAAAGAAACACTAAACTAAATCAATATACACTAAAATGGGAAACCACTCTATACTATATAAGATTTTAATTTAAGCACACTAGTTACAGAGAAATTGTCATGGAGACCAGGGGGAGCAGTGGCATTGAGTCTCAACTGCCAACTTAACTCTTTGGCCTCAAGCACATCTTCACAAAGTCCCCCCTGAAATCCCTCTGAACGCATTCTATAAAAAAAAAAAAAAAAAAAAAAAAAACATGGTCCTTGCTACTAATATGCCTAGCAAGGGCATTTTTCATATCCCCCTTCCTCATGTCCAACCCATGTTCATACAGGCATTCCCTGATTTTTTTTTTTTTTTGTCTTTCCCATGTAGAAATGTTCGCACCTTAAGCACTTGCCCAAATAAATGGCGCCTTTCTTATTACAAATGCAATTGAACTTGGACCTAAAGACCTGATGGTTTACCTCTATACAGTCCCCTTCCGACACCATCTTACATTGTGGGAAGTTGCCACATCTATAGGTGCCCCATTTTTTATTTGTGAAATTAGGACCATAGTCAATAGTGGGATGTTCAAAGTAATTTTTCAGAGTTTTGCCTCTCCTGAAAACAATATGGGGTCTAACCTCTACCACACTGGACATTTCTTTAAATAGGGAAAATATACTCCAATATTTGTATGCAATCTCCATAATGGAAGCTGCCTCATTACAAAACTGGGTGATAAATACCCCCCCCCCCAGTTCCAACAGGTCTCTGCCTTGGTTTCTTCCAGGACCAAAAGTCCCCTTGAACCACCTTTGAACTAATAAGGGGAGTAATATCCCCCTTGATCCTTCTATCTTTGATGTCATTCACTACTTGTGACACTAGGCCAACAGGATACCCTCGACATTGAAACATGGTACCCATTTTTTCGCACTCCTTGACAAACTGATCCCAATTAGATACCATTCGGGCAAGCCAAATATATTGGCCCTTCACTATACTGGCTTTTTGATGGAAATCTTATGTAGTATAGAGTGGTTTCCATTTAATGTATATTGATTTAGTTTAGTGCTTCTTTGAAATGTAAAGCAAGTCTTTTTGTGTTTTTTGAAATGTATCTTTATTATTCATCTGTTGCGTTTATTAGTGCGTTACTTTAAGTTTTATTGGATATGAATTTATGGACTGGGTATTTATATGTGGTGCTGTGTGGTGTTTAGTGATGCTGATGGTTTTATATGAAAGCGCTAAATCTGTGGAACTTTGTGTAATAAATTTTATTTATTTATCCTTCTGCGTTATTTGGTTTGCCTTCCTGGGTTGTGCTGCTGCCTCTCATCGATTTTCTCAAGGGGGTTTTCTCCTTATTCTCCTCATCCTGCATTAGCAAATTTTTCGAATGTTGAGGTCCCCATGTGAGCCCCTACCTAAGCCATATCTGAGAAGTCTACCATCCATGTCAAAAGTATGTTTTAGTGACCTGACAAATCCCCCTGGTTTTCAACTCAGTACAGGGCTCACCACAAATATTTCTTTCTGTATGTATGGCAGTAGGTTACAGTGATTGACTGCATACGATGGGGTGTTAGCTCCATCTGCTTCTCAAATTTTTAATTCAATTCCCCATCATTTGCCAAAGTTACACTAAAGGCACTATCAGAATGTATGCTGCATGTGGTCTAGTAAGATCAGATATTATCTTGCTGTGATCTTTTCTTTTTCGGGGGATTTGGAAACTAATCTAACATATACTCCTCTGTTCGCCCTGATGGAGGAACACACTGGAATGAACAATGTCAAAACTCCAAGAAAAGTCACTTTTTGAGATAAGATATCCATGTTAACTAGGAATCCCAAGTCTTCAGAAACCTTTAAAAGTTCATGGCATCTAAAGCATCCTGCTAGAATTCTAAGACAAGATAATCATCTAAGTAGGGAAAGATCTGATGGACCTTCGTCCTGGCATCAGACGTTTTGTGAAGACTCTGGACACAGTGGACAAGCCTAATGTCAAGATGAGAACTGGTACTGGTCTACTTATACTTGGAATCTTACAAATTTTATGAGCCTTCTGCAGAAAAAGGATGTAAAGATGTTAATCCTTCAAGTCTATGGTATTCATGAATGCTCTTAGAAGTATCAGTGGGGACAGAACTTGTAGGGTACACTCAATTGTGGAAATTTCAAAAAACTGGTTTAGATGAGAGGACCTAAGACAGGATTCCAAGTACCCTCTTTTTCTTTGCAGTAGGAACAGTCTGGAGTAGAACCCTAATCTTTCTTCTACAGTCCCAGTCTAACAACTTTGAGAACCTGAGATAAAAACTGAATCTGGTGGAATTCCTCTGAACAGAGCCTCTTGTAAGAACTGTAGATTGTATCCATCTTTCAGTATCTTCCACCCACTTGTCTCAGTAGGCTGAGGGAAGTATGAAGCACCAGCTTGTTTCAGCAGACCGTTTCCCAATTCCTTGTAAAGGTAGAGAAGCTTCATTCAAGTTTTGGGAGAGGGTGGAGTAAAGGGGGTTGGGGTTGAGATAGGCTTGGGAAAGGAGGATGGCAGGCCAAGTTATGGCTGATCGGGTGGGGGGGGGGTTGTCTCAGCCATGAAAGTCCATGGGCTTCTCTTTGTGTTTTGCTTGACAGTACTTTCCATACTTAACTTTTTAACCTTGTCAGACCTACTAGGCTCCTTTCTGAGCTTACATGAGGTATGGGCTGGGAAATTTATGTTGCACCTAGTCACAAAAGTCTGAAAAATCTGCCAAACAAATTGGGTAGTCCTACAATTCTTGTTCAGTTTCCTGTATGCGTCTTGAACTCAGACAGAGGAAGAAATCCTTGCATAAAAAGGATTAAGGACTTGCAACTTCACATTGTCTGATACAGAGTAAGTCCTCAACCAGGAAGGACTTCTTAACCCCAACATCTGTTGCCCTGCAGGATGTTTCCACAGCACTGTAAATGAATTTGAAAATCTGGCAAACTGGTAAGAGATTGCAAGGGCCCAAACACCAATTGTTTCATCTCTGTCCTTAATCCCCATTACTTTGGTCCCCATCTGCATTAAATGTGTTTAGTTGCAAGTATACTCCAACCCCCCCACCCCAACACAAAAAAAAAAGAAAAAAGAAATTACATACACATACATGATAGAATCTGAAACTGCTCTCTCACTAAGATCCAAACATACCATAAATGGATAAACTAATACAAGTACCTATATGAAAGCTTGACTCTATAGAATCAGTCAGGTTTCCTTGGAGCAGAGAATCATGCTCTGTGAAGGTATTTTCAGAAACATCCTCTAGGACCTTTATTACAAGAGGGTTAAATATAGTCTTGACTCAGGGAATCACAGGAAGGACCTATATATTTGTTGAGCCTGAGTAATCTTTGAAATCACAATGAAAGGTCTCTTCTTCTGTAGACAGTATCCACAAATAAGTCTTCAGGTGGGGAAGAGGATGATGAAATGTCTTCACAGTCTGTGTCTAGAGCCTCAACTGATGAGAACCTGCCTACATAGGTTAGTTCATCAACCTTAAAAGCCGAAGAGAGTCAGAATCTACCTCAAATAATCCACTCAACTTTTTAGAAGTGACTTTTGACACTGATGGCAAGTTCCATACTACTCAACTGTCCATACCTTAACATGTCCAGATTTTTGCTTCATATTTGTTTTATCTGTTCCTCATAAAAAGTGTAGTTTTCTGGCAAATCCTTGAGGATTGAGGTCAGCAAATAATGTCATACATTTGAGTCTTGACTTCATATCCTTCAGAACATGCATTCTAATGCACAATTTATTTTTCTATCAACTTTCTAAGTTAATATGAGCAATATTTAAAATCAGTCCCCGATTTTGAACTTCTGTCCCTCTTTTTGGCTTTCTGCAGATTTCTTGCACCTAGATGTTAAGAAGTATGATGGCAACTCTGGATCAGGCATCCTAGAATTCAAATTCAAATTTTCAGCCAATTAAATCAGAGTATCCAAAGACATTGCATAGGGTAGGGGTTAGGTCGAGGAACTGCTCAGTCCAGGTAGAGGCAAACTGGACTAAACCTGCTTAGATTTTGAAGTCTTGTGCCTGCTATGTCCAGAAATGGCCAAGTTTGAAGTCTTGGGAAAGAGACCAAAACCTTAATATGGTTCCCTAAACCTCCTCGTATATGTATATTCTGGGGATCCCACTTCAATTCCTCAAAAATCAAGATGTGGGACTCCACTTCAGAAATTTTAGCTAGTCAGTGGGATAAAATAATAATGGAGTTTAAAAAATGGTACAAATAAAATAAAAAGATCAGATTAAGAAATAATTTAGAGGGGCTGACAAAGGTTAAAGTAATACAAAATAAAGGGAATCTCACAGAACAAGAGGTGCAATTGTAGAGCGCAAAAGAAAAAATAAATACCTGGATAATATGCATGAGCTTAGAAAGTGCTGTTAAGCAACTTTTTTTTTTTTTTGATCACTCTGGAGCACAAAAAATTTTAACACAACACCTTAAGCAACAGTAAGTAGAAAAGTTTGTTGCCAAACTTAAATGAGCATATAGAAAGAAAAATAACCAGAAATCCAGCAGAGGTATTAGAGATATTGCTGAAATTCTATGAAAATTTGTATAAAACAGAAGTAGGGAAATCAAGAAAAAGCACAAATGGAATTTTATGGAAGATTTAAATATGCCAAGGTTAGAGGCAGAGGAGACTCAACAACTAACAGTTAAGATAGGAGGAGATGAGTTAAAAAAGGTGATGTATAACTAATCCCCAGGGAAGTCTTCAGATTATTGATGGATTCTGGTAGAAGTTGAAGCTAGGAGGGAAGAGCATGATAAAGATCTGGAAAGTTTTGTTTAAAAGTATTTTAAAATGAGGGGAGGTACCAACATTCCGGATAAAAGCTGTGGTGGCTGCAATACCTAAAAATAGTTAAGACCCATGTGATCCAGCATCACACAGGCTCGTTTCAGCTTTAAACCATGATTATAAAGTTTGTGCGTCTAACAGCTGAAAGAATGGCAAAGGTGTTGCTCAAAATTGATAGATATGGACCAATGTGGTTTTGTGTAGGAGAGACAAACATCTGACAATATTAACATTAACAGAACAATGATTATCCGGGGTGAAGCAGAATGTAAGAAAATACTGCTGCTATTGGTGGCTCTTGATGTAGAGAAAGCATCTGACAGCACAAGCTGGTATTGATCAGGCAACGGAAGCATTTGATTTCCTGACACAATAATGTTAAAAGGCTATGAGGGATCAGAGGCAAATATCAAAGTGGGAGGGTTCCTCTCTGATTAGCTGCGTCAGAGTGTCTACATTAGAAAATCAAATGTTCAGGTGATCGAACACCTAAACATCGATCTTCTAATATCGAACCTAAAAACGTCGAACGTCCCAGGGAAACACGTCCATCGGCCACTAAATCAAAAATATAACTACATTCAAAGTAAGAGGGGGGCTTTGCCCCACACACCCCCTAACTAAATATACCAACTTCCAGCTCACTCTACAGTACACAAAACGTCAAAATCCGGCGAACAGCCAAGGGAAATCTTTCCCTGCGTTAAATCGGTTGTTCACCGTTTTTTTGCTTTCGATATTAGAAGATCGATGTTTAGGTGTTCGATCACCTAAACATTCGATCTTCTAATATAGACCAGTGTCTGAATAGAGGAACCAGGCATGAGTGTCCTCTTTCCTCTTTATCTGCATTACATTTAGAACCAATGGCAAAGAAAATAAGGACTCCAAAAGTCAAGGATACAGCTGGTAATGGTGTTCAAATACAGTGGGCTTTATTTGCAGATATTATTTTATACCTGAATGAACCAGAAAAGGACACCTCAGTGTTGAACATTCTGAGGAAGTTAAATTTTGTGTGTGGGCGGGGTTAAAATTAATGCAAATAAAACAAAAGCTATAGCTATAAACTATCAACCAACACAAACTGGTCCAGCAACACACATTTGTGGGGACATGACAAAATGAAGTATTTAGGATATGGATTAAAAACGATTATGTTATGGAAGCCAAGACATGTGGGGAGAGACTAAACAAAAGGTTAAAAAAAAATGTAGAAACTGGAAGCTCTTACCTATGGATATGGCTAGTAAGATAAAATCAGTAAAAATATGTTTTTAGTGCCTTTAGTTTTATACACAGGTCAGGTGTATTCTTATTAACCAAAGAAGAAGTTGTTGATAGTAATAAAGAGTTGAAGGATTTTATCTGGTATGGAAGAGGGCAAGAGTCAAGGGGGTAACTTGATCCTCTCAACAGAACAAGCAGGTTTAGGATTACCTGAATTGAAGGTATATTTTAGAGTTACACGGTTAAGGTTCTTATATATCTATAAACCAAACAGAAAGCTACAATTTAAAGTGGAAAGGGATGATGATGATTATGATGATGAAGCAGGGGAGTAACTCAAGACATAAGAATGGGATTTTGGAAGCAGCCCCTTAAAGAGGATAACAAGCAGAATATTATATTCATAAAGTAGGAAAAAGTATACTAAGAACTAAAACAACAACGGGAATGGAGAAAGGAGATTCTGCTGATCGGGATAACTGCAATTAGGGATTACAGAGAATAGGCAAGAGGGGGATTGGAATTTACTGAAGGAAGCTGACAAAGGAAGCAAGGTACTGGGAACAAACAATTAAGAGAGTGAGAAGTAACAGACTGGAATAAGCCATACGACATTTGGATTGCAAGCTAGTGATTGCCTGTATCCCATCAATCCCTGATAGGAAAGGCTAAGAGAAAGCAATAGGAGAATTCTAAATGAAAGGCCTGCACTGGTTTGAGTTTTTAATTGAACCTGAAACAGAAGCTGCTGCTAAAAAAAGGGATAATGAATAGGCCATATGAAATATTGCACAATTACAGGAATCAATTAGAAGAGGTAAGAAAAGATTAAGAGAAATTAGATATGCAATTCACAAAAATAATGGGAGGACATATGTACGGCTCACAAATACCCAACAAAATCTAGAAGATTTAGGATTTTTCCATTGGAAGTGTTTGCACAGATACTTGAACACCCAAGCAGAACCCAAAGAATTTTTCCTCAAGTAGATGGCAAAAGTTGGAACTGTAATAGGGAAGAAAGGAGTGTCTGGGAGCATGTGTTCTTGGAGTCTAAGGAGTTGACAGACTTTAAATTCCCTAGAGAGTACTCCATCAGGAATACTGGCTAAGCAAATGAGTGCAACTAAGGAAAATATTTTTTTCAGCTGGTTTACAGGATATGAACTGCCTAGACATAGTAAGGCCTTGTTAAGTTCAATTCTTGTGTCTGCTAAACAAATACTAGAAAATGGAAATCGAAGTACAAACCAACTATACTAGTAGTAGCAAATACTGTAACAAAGATAAAAGAACAGGAAGTGGGATCCTTAGTCAAGAGCAGGAGTAAACTGCATAGAAAAAACAGAACATGTAGAAACAATACATACAGAAAAATTATTCTGAGGAGGAACGAGATTTAAGAGAAGGCAGAAATTGAATTTATGTAATGTTGCTTTGTTTATATTACGTATGTGATGTACAATGCTTGTACATGTGAATCTGTTAATATAGTTTGTTTACTGTTACATAAATGTAAGTTTGTGTATGTCAAGTGATAATTCAATAAAGGTGTTTAAGAACAACCAAAAAAAAAGGGGAACTCCTATCCTAAAGGGTCCAAACATTCACTGTATGCCAGGAATGCAAGTCCAGAACTTCACCCTCAAAACCAAAAGTATGGGTGCCTGCACAGTAGTCAAGCCACAGGCCTCAGCCTCAACAGATTCTTGAAGTCAGGGGTTGAGACACCTCACCTAGTGCAGAATCACTGAACCACAGAACCCGAGTCAGTAGCATACTCATTCTCCTTGCAATTTCTCTCAAGAGGAGACATTTCGAGAAGAGGGAGAAGTCTCCAAGAAATTGTGGATGACACCACAGTGGCCCTAAATCAGGCTTCCAACTCCACACCCCCCCCCCCCTTTTTTGGCAGAGAACTCTTGGAGGGAGCATAGATCATGACGCATTGTCCTTGGGATAATGATGCACAGTGGGGCCAGCAGCCAACATTGTGCTCTTGTCCAAGGCAAAAAAGACACCTATTACAATGGTCTTTGGGTGGTATCTACTTACATCAGACCAAGCAATTAACCTTTGCTGTAAATTCCTCAGAGAAGAATTACACTTTAAGGCATTAGCAACAATTACACATCTAGCAATCAGCTAAGAAATCCAATATGGAGTACCTGACTACTACTCTGAGTTAAATTTGACTGACCAATGCACTACACTCTGTGCTAAGATAACATAACTGCATATCAAAAAGGATCTGAACAGTCAGATGATGCACCCTTTATACTACCAACATCCTCATGACAATGTGGGTGTCCGCATAGAAGAATAAGCTCTGGGAAGAGCTTTGTAAGACTAGCAAGCCACAGGCTACCTAAAGTGAGGTCTGTAGCAGTGAGTACTACAATGAACACCTTGTTGCGTGCACACAAATTTTAACACTTCTCAAGCCTGGGAACATCTAAAAGCAGCAAAAGCTTAACTGGTGTATGCAGCTGTCTCACACAAAACGGTACATGTCAAAATATATTGTTGCAGTTTCAGTTGTTTTATAGTTCACCAGCCAAGTCAAAACAAACCTCCTCCAAATCATTACATGAATGACTGCATTTAAGGTAACCAATAATCACTATCGGCAAAGATTAAAGGATAGTTCTCTAGTTCAAATGCAAGTACCACTCTTCTTCCTTTAACAAATGCACAACACTGAGCAGTATTCTCACAGGATGAATACTCCTGCCCATCAGTCAACATGGCTGAGCAACAACTTGTACTATCTTGCACTGGCAAGATGTGCCTTTTGAAAGCACTGCTAAACTCTACTACTTGACAGACCAACATACTAACTTGAACACATACAAGCAAAACATCCACATGCACACAAAATTAGGAATAAGAAAATTATAATTCCAAAGCCTGTATAATATGGAACATAACAAGTGGACAGGGAAAATAACAGTTGCAATATGGGTAACCTGGATATATTAACTTGCATTTTATACAGTATGACTAAGACGTGTAGTGTTGGAGTTTCGAACTAGTGATCTTCGAAAAAAAAATCGTAGGTCAGTTCTGCTGCATACAGTGATAAAGCTTTGAAAATGACCCAAAGAAATTAGTTCAGTTAGCGATGCTGGCACCTGATCGAGCTTACTTGTCAGAAAGGAATGAATGGGCAGAGACCACCTGTCCTTCTGAGGGGAGACGCTGTGGGCTGCGCACGCTCATGACGCAATAAAGCAGAGTTTCCACAGTGGAGGCCTGAGACACACACTTGCAGTGCTTCCTGTTACCTAGGAATTGTCTTTAAAGGAATGAAGACCCAGCCCAGCGCTGAGACTGTGCACATTATAACCTGTGCAAAACCAAAAGTCCATGATGGATACCCTGTTAATGGCTCCCAGCAACAGGCTATCATGCAGGTTTGCAAAGGCAATTGGTTTATGGTACAGAAATTACAGCTGTGTCTGCATACCATCAATGCAGATGTTAATAGTGCCTTTACTAATGCTGTAATAAATCATTGGGATTTTCTGCTGTGGAAGCCCTTGGCTGTTCCAAACACAAGAAATCATACCCCTCCTCCAGGCCCAGAGGACACCTCTCCTCTGAAATCAGCATGTCAGAGTAGTAAGGTCAGCCAGCCCCCATCTTCTCAGTATACCTGCTGTCAAAGTCTGATTAGCCTTTGTAGTGTACATAAGTCAGTCTGCAGTCAGAGACAAAAGCTCCTGCCTGTGCTTTCCCCACAAGCTTACAATGTCACCCAAGATATGAAGGATTCTTACAGTACAGTTGTGTACCTACCATAAATGTAGACGTTCGAGTGTATTCACTTTTTCAGTCATTACTCTTGGGTTATCCTGCTGGCAGGCTACCCGCAGTCGGCCTGAATTCCAAAGTCTTGGTCCGGCGTCAGTTGCTGTCGCCTCTTCCCTGACGTCAGTGCGCCACAGGAATAAAAGATGCAGCCGACGCCATTTTCTTCAGTTTTTCTTGCCCCAGATGTCAGGTGCCCCCAAAAGGGTAGGCTAAAAATTATGCCAAACATGCATGCACTAAGGTAAACATTTCTTTCATCTACAAGCAAATACACCACATAGGTTGCATAGAATAGTGAAGTACAGATAAGACCCAGCAAAAGAAAGGGGGGATGGTGGGAGGGTAATATGGACTGCAACAGTGAATACACTCGTACATCTACATTTATGGTAGGTAAACAACTGTACTATGTTCATCATGTTTCACTGTTGCAGTCATTACTTTTGGGTTGAATCCCAAAGCTGAGGATGGATGGCTGTGGCTAAATAGGGTTCGGAGAAGCTATGAGGCCTTGCAGAACTGCAGTGGCAAAGCCTGCTCTGGATTTAGAGTAGAGAGGTAAGTGGTAGTGCTTTGTAAAAGTGTGCACTGAACTCCAAGTTGCAGCCTCTAAAATGTCTTTGGTTGATACTCCTCTGAGGAAAGCTGCTGAAGTGGCTGCTGCTCTGGTTGAATGTGGCCTAATGCCCTTAGGCACTGATTTGCCATGTTGTGAATAGCAGAAACGAATGCAATGGCCTATCCATTTTGAAATAGTCTGTTTTGAGATAGCCTTTTCCCAGTGATCCTGCAGCATATGCCACTAAAAGTTGCTCAGTCTTTCTGAAAGCTTTAGTTCTGTCCAAGTAGGAGCAAAGCTGTCTGTGTAAGTCCAAAGAATGCAGAAGTCTCTCAGCCTTGTTCTGTGGGTTTGGATAAAAGGTAGACAAGTGAATGGTTTGGTTAAGGGCCACACTGGACACCACCTTAGGCATAAATGTCAGGTTTGTCCTTAAAGAAACCGTGTCTGGATGGAAAATGATAAAAGGTTCCACAGCCATGAGTGCCTGTAACTCCAAGACTCGTCTTGCAGAGGTTATTGCTAGGAGCAGAGCTGCTTTCCAGGATAAGAATTTTATATCAGCTGTTGAGGCTGGCTCAAAAGGAGGCAGTGTGAGTTTTTCCACAACATAACTGAGGTCCCATGCAGGCATTGGTGCTCTCCTTGGAGGTCTTATGTTTTTGGCCCCTCTGAGGTACTGCCTTATTAAAGGATGAAAAAAGATGGGTGGTTCCGTATTGTAATGGGCTGAAATGGCAGAGGCATGGATCTTAATTGATGAAAAGGATAGGCCTTTGTCCAGCATCTCAGTTAAGTATTGCAAAATCTGAGGAATATTTGGTACAAACTTGTCAATTCCTTGCGCCTGGTTCCAAGCACAGAATCTCTTCCATTTTTCTGCATAAGATTTTCTGGAACTGGGCCGCCTGGCCTCCAAAATAACATCCATCACAGCTTTGGAGAGAGAAGTGTTCTGAATGGCTACATTATCCGCCATACTGTCAGATTTAAGGTCCTGAGTTGGCTGTGCAGGATCTGATTGTTTTGTTGGGTCAGTAAGTGAGGAATTTGAGGCAATGTCCAGGCTGGACCTTGAGACAAGTTCTTTAGGATTGGGTACCAGTGCTGGCGTGGCCAGTCTGGGGCAATCAGTATCATTTTTGGCTTTTCTTGTCTGACCTTTAGGAGTACCTTGGGGAGGAGAGGTAGTGGAGGAAAGGCACACACTGTTAGGTTTTTTCCAGCTAAAGGATAAGGCATCCACTTTCCATGCTTGCTTGTGATAAGTCCTTGTGCAGAATCTCTGTAGTTGGCAGTTGTGAGGGGAGGTAAATAGATCTATGTCTGGGCATCCCCATTTCCTTGTTATGCTGAAGACTTGTGGATCCAGTTTCCACTCGTGGGGATCCATGAGGTTTCTGCTTACTTCGTCTGCCAGAGTATTTATCTTTCCTGGCAGGAATTGTGCTTGCAGGTGAGCTTCATAAGTCAATGCTGTGTCCCACAAAGTCATGCCTTGTCTGCAGAGGGGGTAGGAATGTGTGCCTCCCTGCTTGTTTATGTGCCACATAAATGTAGTATTGTCCGTCTTCATCAGTAGTTGTCCTGGATGATGTAGATCCTTGAAAGCTGTCAGGGCAATCTGAACAGCTAGCATCTCTTTTTGATTGATACGAAGATGCATCTGGTTTGCAGGCCATGTGCACTGAATACATTTTCCTGCCATGTGGGCCCCCCAGGCATAATCTGATGCATCCGTTATTAGTGTCTGCCTGGCTGTGGGTAAAGTGAATGGCTGTCCCTTGTTGTGGTGACAGGCCTGTGCCCACCATCGAAACTCCTGTTGCAGGCAGGGAATGAGGGTAATTAATGTTTCCAAGCTGTGGCAATGTTGTGTCCAAACACTTTTTAGATACCACTGTAGTTTCCTCATATGCAGTCTGGCATATGGAATTAGCAGAATGCAGGATGCCATGAAGCCCAAAGTCTGCAGAATTTTTCTTGCAGATAACTGGGTCTTTGTTGCCAACATTTTGAATTAAGAAGTCAGTTGCCTTTGCTTGTCTGGCGTGAGATAAGCCATCTGGGCAGTTGTATTTAAGCTTGCAACCAGGAATATTATCTCTTGAGAGGGTACTAGTTTTGATTTCTTTTCGTTTACTGTGTACCCTAAGCAAATTAGTAATCTTTTTACAAACGCCAGATGCTTTAGTAGAACGTCCTTGTTCTCTGCTTGAATAAGGCAGTCGTCCAAGTAAGGATATATTTGAATTCCTCTGTCTGCAAAATGCAATTACTGGTGCCAGGCATTTTGTGAAGACCCTGGACGCAGTAGATAAGCCAAAGGGCAGTGCAGAGAACTGGTAGTGCATTGAGCCAGCTATGAATCTGAGGTATCTTCTGCAAGATTGTCTGATTGGGACATGCAGGTATGCCTCTTATAGGTCCAAAGTTACAAGCCAAGCCTTCTTGCCCAGCATGGGCAGAAGCTGCTGCAGAGCCAACATTTTGAATTTTGGAACGTCCAGAAATGTGTTTAGAATAGACAGGTCCAGTATTGGTCTCCAGGCTTTGTCCTTTCTGGGTACCAAGAAAAGTCTCAAATAAAATCCTTGTCCCTGCTCTTGCTGTGGTACTCGCTGAATGGCCCTCATGTCCACGAGGGATGAAACTTGCTTTTGTGCCTCTGCCCACTGATTGTGTGTCAGGTCTGGCATACCTTTTGCCCTTGGTAGGGTGTGAAAGTGGAACCTGTAGCCCTGAGACACTATATTCAAGACCCATTTGTCCTGGGTGATCATGTGCCAATTTTGTGAAAAAAGTGATAGTTTTCCCCCTAAGGGGGCTGCCAAAAGATAAGTGCTTGGTGCTGCCAGAGGAAAGTCATTGGGACTGTTTTGCTGTATGGCTGTGATTTGTCTTCTCCACTTTTGGAGGTAGAAGCACCCCATTGTTTAGGCCTGTATGAGCCTTGGGGCTGGGATCTGCCGCTGGGGAGTCTGTATCTGCCTCTTTGTGGCCTGTCTGACACTGGAAAGGACCAATTCATTTTAGGCCAGTTCCTGCTAAATCTGGGTGGCTGCACCTGTAAGAAATCCTTAACTGTCTGCATAGATTTCGCTTTGTCCTCTATTTTCTTCAACACCTCTTCTGCTTTAACACCAAACAAAGTATCATGCTGTAATGGAGCATCTAATAACTTTGCTTTAACATGATCAGGCAGATTCTGTTCCTTTAACCAAGCATGCCTCCTAATGACAGAATCCGTAACAGCGGCCCTGCAAGAGGCCTCCAGAGAATCAAAACCACAGTGCAAAGTATGCTTTTCCACTTGTTCAGTTGCATGCAATAAATTGAGAAGTTATGTACCTACCATAACGTTCCATGTTAGTTGTCTTCTCTCGCCTTCTTTCTTGCTGGATGGGTTCAGAGCCGATCCTCGGCTCCAACTCGGCCACTTACTAAAGCTCGAGAGCTAATTTTACCGGCTCGAGGCAAACCTATATCCCATGATGCAAGGCGATAACTACCCAGATCTCGTTTGGTAGCTAAGGAAAAATTATGCAATATATTCCTCCAACTGGAGAGGAGGAGGAAGAGGTAATAATCCCTCGAAAAAGACCAACCTGATCTAGTGACACTAGTAAGCTAATTAGCTGGAAAAATTGGATCAGGACTCTTCAAGGAAGAGGAACAATCTTCTCGGTCTGACCAGGCTAGGGGGATGGTGGGAGGGACGCAAGAAAGAAGGCGAGAGAAGACAACTAACATGGAACGTTATGGTAGGTACATAACTTCTCAATGTTAAGTTGTCAATCTCGCCTTCATTCTTGCTGGATGGGACCGCGTCCCTAGCACCTTTATCCTGGGTGGCTCAATGGAACAGACTCTTGAGAACGGTGGAACCAAAATTTGCTCTGTTTCTGGAGGCCAAGTCCAATTTGTAATGCGAAACAAAGGTATGAGGAGAGGCCCATGTGGCTGCTGCACAAATAGTGTCTATTGAAGTCTAGCCTGAAAAGCTGTAGATGTAAGCTAGTGCTCTGGTTGAATGGGCTTTTGGCCTAGAAGTCAACTCTTTACCTCTGAGTTGATAAATGCATGTAATCACAGAAGACAGCCACCTAGATAGGGTTACCTTGGATACCGGAAGGCCTTTCCTGTTCTCTGCATAGGATAAAAACAGTTGATCAGATTTCCTAAATTGTTTGGTTCTGTCCAGATAATATCAGAGTTGGCGGTGAACATCGAGATAATGTAGTTTTTGCTCCGCTCTATTAGAATAATTTGGGAAAAAAACTGGAAGATCAATAGATTGATTTAAGTTAGTCTGCGATGCCACTTTGGGTAAGAAAGACGGATTAGTCCTTAGAGAAACTCTGTCTTTGTGGAAGATTAAGTAGGGAGGACTAATGCAGAGGGCATGAAGCTCAGATACTCTCCTGGCAGAAGTAATGGCGACAAGAAAGAGTGTCTTCCAAGAAAGAAATTTCAATAAACAGGTAGCCGCAGGTTCAAAGGGGGGAAGAATCAAGGATGTTAAGATTAAATTTAGATCCCACTGTGGTGGGGGGTCTCTAATCGGAGGTTTAAGTAAAAATATACCTTTAAGGAATGCCTTGCAAAGTTTATGTGACATGATGTTGTGGTCCAACAAGCAGATATGAAAATTTGAAATGGCTGCCAACTGAACTTTTACTGTGGAGGAAGAAGATCCTGAGAGAAATATTTCGGCTAGGAAGTCCAAGACCGAATGAATCGGAGCAGTAAAGGGATCTATGTTCCTAGCTTTTGCTCAGAAGGAGAAACGTTGCCATTTACTAGTGTAACTCCTTCTGGTGGAAGATTTAAGGGAAGCTACTATGATATCCCGGATGGGATTAGAAATCATAGGAAGCCTGGCTAGGGACGGAAGTGGAGCAACCAAGCAGTGAGGTTGAGAGAAGGTATGGATTGGTGCAGCTGCCCCGACTGGTGGGTCAGAAGATCTGGAACCGGGTCCAGATGCCATGGCTGTACCAAAAGATAATGATGCAGAAACGGAAACCATATCTGTCGAGGCCAATAAGGGGCAATGAGAATCATCTTGGCTCTCAAGGTGGTTGCTTTCTGAATTACTTACGGTATTAGAGGAAAGGGAGGAAAGGCATAGAGAAGTCCCCGGGGCCAATCTTGGATTAGAGCGTCTCTGGGGGGATGGCCTGGAAGGGGGAAGAGGGAGAAGAAGTCAGGGCATTTGATGTTTTGAGGCGTAGCAAAAAGATCGCAGCAAGGAAGGCCCCACTTCTGAAAAATCTCTGCAGTCACAGATTCTGAGAGACCACCCATGAGGTATGAGAATAGCTCTGCTCAACCTGTCCGCTATGATGTTGGACTTCCCGGGGATATGCGTTGCTATCAGAAACCGCTGAGAAGAGATTGCCCACTGCCAAAATCTGAGTGCCTCTCGACACAGGGGATAGGACTTGGTTCCGCCCTGCTTGTTGATATACCACACTATGGACATATTGTCCGTTTGGACTGCAATAGTCCCCAGGGGAAGAGAGTCGTGGAGGGCTTGCAACGTTAAAAGCACTGCTCTCATCTCCAGGACATTTATATGCAGATGGCATTCGAAAGGTTGCCAAGTGCCATGGACCATCCTGCCCTGATAATGCCCCCCCACCCGATCAGGGAGGCATCCGATGTAACCGTGGCGACCGGGGCAGGAGGAACAAAGCGTCTGCCCTGATGGACTTGAGGGAACAATATCCACCAGGTCAGATGCCTTTTGCAAGTTGGAGTTATCATGATCCTGTGACGCACTGGAAGTCGTTGAAAGGACCATTGGGCGAACAGCATCCACTGTAGGAGACGCATGTAAAAGCGGGCAAGGGGAAGAAGTGTTATGGCGGCCGCCATAAGACCTAATACTTTCAGGGCAAACCTGGCCTGAATTTTGTCGCTCTGGAGAATCACATGGATGTGGTTTTGAATATCCAAGATCCTTTGGTCTGTTAACTTTGCTGAAAGTTGTATGGTGTCCAAATTGGCGCCTATAAAGGTAATAGATTGACAAGGCGACAAGGCAGATTTTTCGAAATTTATAGAGATCCTTAGCCCTCTGCAAATGTGAATGGTGTAATCTCTGGCTTGGAGAAGTTGATGCCTGGTGGTGGCAGAGAGGAGCCAGTCGTCTAGATATGGAAACACCTGGAATCCTTGACGTCTCAGGTGAGCCGTAACCCCTGCCATACATTTGGTGAACACTCTGGGGGCTGTAGTGAGTCCAAATGGCAGGGCTCTGAATTGGAAGTGACTGGACCCCAGCCGAAAGCAGAGAAACCTTCTGGAGCGCCTGTGAATTTTGATGTGATAGTACGCATCCTGAAGGTCCACCGAGTGCATCCAATTGTCCTTGCCCAAAAAGGGTAGAATGGACTGAAGCGTGACCATCCGGAATCTTGTTCTCTTTACAAACTTGTTCAGTTTGCTGAGATCTAATATTGGTCTCCAGTCCCCTGTCTTTTTTGGTACTAAAAAGAACCTTGAGTAGATTCCGGATCCTATTTGGTCTGCTGGGACTGGCTGGATGGCTCTTTTTGCTAGCAGTTTTGATATTTCTGGTACTGCTAGTTCCCTTAGACCGGGTGGAACGTCTGGAAGGGTTCCCTTTTGCTGAATTGGCGTTTGGATAAAGGGAATTTTGTAACCCTCGGATATTATCGACTGTACCCATTTGTCTTGAGAAAGGGAAAGCCAGGCTTTTGGGTACAGTGATAATCTTCCCCCAACTGCCTCCGAAGGTGGACAATCGGGCAACATCTCAGGGATGCTGGAAGGGTTTGTCAGAGAGAGGCTCCCTGCTACCCTGATTCTGTGGACCCCCTCTACCCCTAGGGTGGCGTCTGTTATTGGTACCCCCTCTGCCTCTGGAGGTAAACTGACCTCGTGCGTTAGGCATGACTCCTTGAGATTTGCGGAACCACATTTTCCCTCCCTTCTGACCTTTTGGGCAAGGTCTTGAAGGGGTGGAGAAACAGACTCCTACGGCAGAAAGAGTCTTGCCATCTTGTTCACATCTAGTCAAGGTGCCTTTCACTTGAGGTCCGAACAAGGTCGAACCATCAAAAGGAGAGTTTGTGAAGGACGCCTTGAAGGGGTCTGCAAAATTACAAAGCCACATCCAGGAGTGACGCCTTAAAGCCACTCCTGTGCCTGTGGTCCTACTCGCTCCATCGGCTGCATATGAAATGAGCCACATGGAGGAGTTAACAATAGAGTTTAGGGTTCCTAGCTGTGAGTTAATCTTATCCTGGGACCCAGCAGCTGACTGATCCTGTAAAACGTCTCCCAACTCTTTAAGAACATCTCTTTGAAGGCGGGTGAAGTGACACAAGTAGTTCAGCGACCGCATGGCAAAGGTCGCTGAAGAAAATATCCGCTTGCCGTACCTATCCATAATCCTGGAATCCTTGTTAGGAGGATGGACAGGTACTGAAGGATCAGCTAGTTCCTTCTTGGTGGCTGCACCCACCACCATGGCATCAACCGGGACACCTTTTGTCAAAAATTGCCTATCAGGTGGGGCCGTGATGAATTTAGAAGGCCTCCGAGGAGTGGGTTCCACCGAATCCGGGGCCATCCACGCCTTGCGAGCCACCATGTCCATAAGAGGGTCGAAAGGCGGAGACACCCAGGAGGTAGAGGGTCGAGAACCGAATGCCTCCAGGTATACCGACTCGTCCTCGGAGGAAGGATTAAGGGAAGGCCAGTTCCCCCTCTGGTTAAGGAGTTCAAGGATGTCTGAGAAAGAGACATCCTCAGAGGGGGACCTTGGGGATCCCTCCGACTCATCCAAGTCAGTATCGGATGTAATAGACTCGGGGGAGTCTAGATGTTTCCTCTTACATGTCCTCTTACGCGGAGGCTCACCTGATGGGTCAGGAGAAGCCTCGGAAGAGGAAGATATTCCCAGTGGAGAAACCTGAGGCGTTGGATCTCTGGGTCTGGGAGCAAGAGAGTGGGAAGAGACGTCAGCAGGCACTGTAGTGGGAGGAGCTGATGGAACTGACCGTTGACTACGCCCTGGGGCTAGTACACTCCTCATCACCTCGAAGGCTCCCCCATCAGAGAGGCCAGAAGGCTCCCGCTCCGAAGAGATAAGAACCCCAGGCCGCACCGACAGGGACGGCTCTGAGGCTGATGTCGGGGCTGAGCTCACCAGCGCCGAAGCTCCGGGAGGGAGAACGGGGTCGGACAAGGGTCCGATGCCACTCGCCCCCTCGGAGCCGACGAGAGAGACCAGACGCCCGGATCCCTCCAATGAAGGCATCAAGGAGGAGATCGGAGCAGAGGACGACTGAGCCGAAAGGGGAGGCATCGGCTCCGAAGCCACAACAGTCACGGCTCCGAGGAGATCCGGCTCAGAGCTCTGTAGGAGAGTCGAAGGTGGAATGTTAGGTGGATGTGTAATAGCTACCATCTGATGAGACGGGCTATGAAGCATTTCGGCCAATGCCTGAGACTTTAATAGCCTACTCACCACTCTCTCAAGGTCGTGGTCAGACAGCCTGGACGACAGAGAAGACCGGCTCCGATGGCTCCGCTCCGAGAGCAGGGGTGATCTCGGAGCCGAATGTATAGACTCCAACGAAGGGGATCTTGATCTCTTTCTGGAGGTGGGTGGAGCCAAAGGAGCCAAGGATATGTCAGCTCCAGTCGGAGCCGACAGTGAGTGCATAGATTTAGCGGTATCGGCGCCAGGTGGAGACGATACTGAAAGCTGTGACAGAAGGATCGGCTCCAGCCGGAGCCGATCTTGTCACAGAAGGCGAACCAGCAGCCGATGGCTTAGGGCTTGGAGCCGAAGGCTTTACTGGTTTCGTGGGCTTCCCCAGAGCAGACTTAGTCGGGGAGCTCTCAGGCTTTAATAAGCCCCTTAGTATTAGTTTATTTCTGCGCTCCTGCAGGACTCTTGGGCTGAAGGCGTGGAAGTCAGAACAAGAGTCCTGCAGGTGCAGAGGTCCCAGGCAGTAAACACAAGAAGTGTGACAGTCTGTCAGAGACATTTTCTGATAGCACGAGTCACACTTCTTGAAGCCTGAGACCTTTGTGTCCTTCGACATAACTGTGTCGAGGGAGCACCAAGTACCAAAAAACACACACACACACAATAAACACCCAATCCAAATAAAAGATAAAACAGGGATACAAACACACCCAAACACCACACAGAATATCCCTGACAAAAAATTAGGAAAGGGGGAGGCTTAAGGCCTAACTTAGGGGAAGGGATAAATAACTGGAAAAGGGGAACCACTAACGGGAGATGGGGTTAAAAATCTAACTGTTAAGAGTTAAAATAATAACAGTAATGGACTAAAACGAAAGGGAGTGACAAAGTCTGAAAATTTGAAAACTTACCAGGAGCCGGTAAAAATGCACCTCGCAAGCGAAAGCGGCAAACGAGATCTGGGTAGTTATCGCCTTGCATCATGGGATATAGGGTTGCCTCGAGCTGGTAAAATTAGCTCTCAAGCTTTAGTAAGTGGCCGAGTCGGAGCAGAGGATCGACTCCGAACCCATCCAGCAAGAATGAACGCGAGATTAACAACTTAACATCCTGCATTTCCTTGTTTTCTGCACATTCAGAATTTGTTAGCATTTTCTGTTTAAGCAGTGACATTAAGTATTGCTGGTATTTAAGCATATGAAATTGACAATTTAAAGCCCTCACAGCCAAGGTAGCAGAAGTGTAAACCTTCCCCCCCCCCATCTGTCCAGTGCCCTTGAAACCCTATCAGAGGGGATAGGGTTTTTTGCAGTGGAAGCCTTGAACCCTTTGGGACCCTGAGAAATAGTTTCTGGGTCAGCAGCAGGGTTTTTTATAAAGAAAAGTATGTAAATCTGGAACCCTGTAGTATCTGTCTGGCTTAACAGGTGCAGGGGGTAAAGAGTCAGGAGACAGGCCGGACGCTGAAAATAGATGATCTTCTTTCGGCTTTTCCTGGTTAGGGGTCGCTACAGTGGATCACCTGTCCGCTCATGATTGGCAGTGGAGATTTACAGTGTCGAGCTGCCAGCCCGGCGCCCAACCTTCCACACACGACACACACATGCACACACTCACACCTAGGGCCAATTTAGAGTGTCCAATCCACCTACAGCATGTCTTTGGGATGTGGGAGGAAACCGGAGCACCCGGAGGAAACCTATGCGACCACAGGAAGGACATGCAGACTCCACACAGAAGGCACCCCAGCCGAGGATCAAACCAGAGAACCTCTTGCTGTGAGGTGGCAACGCTAACCGCTGCACTGTGCTGAGGTAGTAAAAGAAATTCTCCGAGCCTTTTCTTAGATTCTGTGTAGTCTTGGCTCTCCCAGTGGAAGTGCTCCCTCTTGGTATGCAGGGTTTCCCCAAAAGAATAATCCTCAGGAGGAAAGGCTGAAGGGATAGATTCTTCAGCATCAGAATCCTCATATGGAGAAAGAGTATTCCTGTTCAGAAGAGGAGTCAGAGGAAATGGAAACCTGATCTGAAGATTCATATTCTGTCTCTTGCCTAGGCCTCTTATCAGGACGGGGATGGGAACCCCTGATCAAAGTAATTAGGTCTTCGGCCATTCTGAGCATCTGTTTTTTAGGCATGGAGGCCTGTCCATGGGCTTGCTGCACTTGTTTCTATGTCCTTAGTGGTGCTTTAGTCTTTGCCTCTGAAGCTGTAGTCGGTTTTATATATAACTGTTTAGGCCTGAAAACACCCTCAGAAGCCGATGCCTGCTCAGCGGCTCCGGACCCATCTGAGGGAATATTTTCCAAGTGTCCAATACCTTGAGTTTCCAGCGGCCTAGTCTGCTCCATGTGGGAGTCGGAAGCAGCCTGCAGCTCTGAGGTAGCGGGAGTCAAGGGCTGCGAAAGTGCCTCACTGAGAACCGGTGACTGGCTTAGAAGAAGCCTCGTCAGTTTTGGACCTCGGATGCCTGTCCTTTTCCTTGCGTTTCTTGTGAATTGCGGTAGCCAGATGGCTATCAGACGACATTGTGTAATTAAATCTTCGGCCACAGTAATGAAATGCAAAATCGTACCGATGCTTAATAGTGCGTGGTTAAATCTAGCACAAAACCTGCAATTAGCAACGTCGTGATCAGGGCCTAGGCAAGGAATACAATAAGAATGGAAGTCCTTATGAGGTATTTGCTCCCCACAAAAAATACAATTATTAACTTTTTCTGACATTGGTCTGGAGCAAGAAAAAAGTTTCCCCAACGGGGTACTTAGCTTTAAATGAAGACTTCGGATCTGAAATTTGAACATGAAAATCTCAGGAGTTGGCTGACCAGCACTTGCGAACTGCTTCTGCTTCGGGCACCGCGCGGCAAGAAAGACTGAAGAAAATGGCGTTGGCTGCATCTTTTATACCCCTGGCGCACTGACGTCAGGGAAGAGGCGACAGCAACTGACACCGGACCAAGACTTTGGAATTCAGGCTGACTGAGGGTAGCCTGCCAGCAAGATAACCCAAGAGTAATGACTGCAACAGTGAAACACTATGAACATCTCCACATTCCCACAGTGAAACAGCACATGTGATAACTCTGTTTTAGGGTGGGGGGCAGTATTTTCAATTTTGTATATTGCCCCTTTGGCTTGTCTGCTGCTCCCACAGTTTTCACAACATGTCTGGCTTCAGTAGATGCTTTCTGCAGAACAAAGGCCATGCAGATCTACTCTTGCATCATCATACTCCTTGAAGGCAATTGTACAGAGACATCAGAGAGAAAAAAATGCTTTTTTTTTAATCTACTGCCTTGTGTGGTCACTGGTTTTGTGGTTGAGATTACCTTTTTTGTTTGTGGTGTTAGCTACTCTTACATCATGATGGATGGCAAAAAGCAGACTGCCACATAGTGAACCAACAGTGAATTTTTTTACTAGACAAAACCATCACTAACCACAATACTGCCATTAACACACTTTTGTTCTTCTAACATAAAATGGCAGTGCCTTGAATTCAAGCTTTACTTTAATAACAGCAAGTTTCTAGACAGTAAACAAATGGCTACAGCTGCCGTTTTTAAAAAGTGAAAATTCAAACAGCAAAAAATCTAGAAACTGTACAGGAACTCGGTAAAAAATTTTTTTTTAAATCAGTGTAATGAATATGCATGTATATAACACACTATAAACGTACACAGATACACATACATTATAAATACAGACACTCGTGCACACACACTATTAACTTTAGGCTGCTTGATGACAACAGGAAGAAAATGAAGGCCAAGATGATATTGTGGTGCACTGCTGGAATTACCAGAACTGAACTAGGTGCATCTCACGTGTCCAAATGTCAACAGCCATGAAAAAGAAAACATTTTGCATCCAATATCCTAGATGCGTCAAACAATTACCAAAAAAAAAAATTGCTTGAAATTTCCAGGAATCCTACCTGATGGTTCTGAAAGTTGCTCTAGTGTGATGCCTTCTGAATACCCAACTTGTGACAAGTCACTAGCAATATCTTTCAGATTTGCACCAGGAAGCTCTACAGTGCGGCTCGTTGGTGTTGCCTCACCTACTGAAGTCTCAAACCACTGGAGTTCCCTTTGTCCATATAAACTACCTTGACCACAGCGACAAAGAGCACATCTTCTCTGCTGCCAAACACTAAAAAAAATAAGGACATAAAAATTAAAACAGCTAGCACAAAGGTAACAACTTCAGCAGTAGTAAAAAGTAACCAACAATGGCACCCAGTTATTTCTCCCCTACCCCACTGCCCTAACCAGCAATGGCACCCAGTTATTTCTCCCCTACCCTACTGTCCTAATCAAATTTTTAACTCAATGCACAAATCAGATCTACTAATCTATAAAAATTGTTTCACAAAAGTAAAAATCTCAAAGAGGAGACCATGTACAGCTAGGAATAAAACAGAAAAATATTTTGTTTTCCTTTTTAAACATGACAAGACCAGTTCAAACAAAATTACCTCTTTTCAGGCATATGTTCATAGGTGTTTATTAAGCTAACAACCCACAAGGGCCTTTTTAGCCTAGCCATGCAAACCAAATCTCTGAAAAGTTCAGGTACCCTCGACAAGTGTAAGCAGGGGCATGGGAGATGAAGCATTTATAGGCTGCCTATCTCCATTAGAGACACAGGTGCCCAGAGAGCAATGAATTTCCTATTCCTCATCCAGTTGTCTGGGTTACCTTTGAATTGGGTTAGGGAGGAACTGTGCTTCACATGGATGGGGAGCTTGTTCCAGAGAAAGGGTAGTCTCTGGGATACATACCTCTCTCTCTCCAGCAGGTCCTATTTATATCACAGAAAACATTTAAGTCTTAAGTACAGCTGCGTACACTTACCATAAATGTAGAAGTTCAAGTGTATTCACTGTTGCAGTCATTACATTTGGGTAATCTGCTGGCAGGTTGCCCTCAGTCGGCCTGATTAACAAAGTCTTGGGTCCTGCGTCGGTTGCTGTCTCTTCCATGATGTCAGGTCATCAGGGGTATAAAACATGCAGCAGTTCAGATTTTCTTCGAGAGGTAATCCTGTCCAAGTAAAATCTAAGTTGTCTGTGTACATCCAATGAATGCAGAATCCGTTCCCCTTTCTTCTGTGGATTGGGAAAGTAAGCTGGCAAATGAATAGACTGATTAAGAGCCACACTGGATACCACCTTGGGCATGAAGGATGGGTTGGTCCTGAGTGATACCCTGTCCGCATGAAATATGATGAAAAGCTCCACTGCCATAAGGGCCTGTAATTCAGAAATCCTTCTAGCCGAAGTGATTGCTAAAAGGAAGGCTGTTTTCCAGGAAAGGAATTTTTAGTCTGCAGTAGCAGATGGCAAGAAAGGAGGTAGAGCAAGGTTTTCCAATACAAAGTTAAGGTTCCAGGCAGGGGTTGGAGCTCTCCTGGACGGCCTTAAGTTTTTGGCCCCTCTGAGATACTGCTTTAACAAAGGATGAGAGAAGAGGGGGGGGGGTTCTGTGTTGTAATGAGCTGAAATGGCTGAGGCATGGATTTTTATGGAAGAAAAAGATAGGCCCTTGTGAAGCATCTCAGTTAAGTATTGCAAAACCTGAGGGAAATTGGGCACTGCTGTGGTCATCCCTTGAGATTGATTCCAGGCACAAAATCTTTTCCATTTGACAGCATAAGATTTTCTGGTACTAGGTCTTCTCGCCTCCAAAATGACATCCATCACAGGTTTGCGAAGGGATGCTAAGGGGGAATTTAAGTGATTAGCCAAGCTGCAAGATTCAATGTTTGGAGCTGAGGGTGCAGAATTTGGTTGTTCTGCTGAGAAAGTAAGGAAGGTGTCTGAGGCAGGTGCCATGGAGAAAACTGTGACAGACTGCGTAGGAGTCGGTACCAGTGTTGGCAAGGCCAGTCTGGAGAAAGCAAAATCATCTCTGGCTTGTCCTGTTTGAGTTTTAGTTGAACTTTGGAGAGCAAAGGCAGAGGGGGAAAAGCATAGACTGATAGGTTTTCCCAGCTGAAGGCCAGGGCATCCACTTTCCAGGCTTTTTTTGTGAGGAGTTCTTGTGCAAAATTTGTCCAACTGGAGAGATCTATGTCTGGGCTCCCTCATTTGAGTGTCAACATGTTGAAAATCTGTGGTTCCAGTTTCCATTCGTGTGGGTCCATAAGATTTCTGCTTAGATAGTCTGCCAAAATATTCAGCTTTATTGGCAGGAATTGGGCATTGTATTTGTACTTGATAGCTCAAGGCAGTGTTGCACAATGCCATGGCTTGTCTGCAGAGGGGGTAGGAATGTGTACCCCCCTGCTTGTTTATGTACCATATAACTGTGTTGTTGTCCGTCTTTACCATTAGTTGCCCTGAATGAAGGTAGTCCTTGAAGGCTGTCAGTGCTTCTGTACAGCTAGCATTTCTTTTTGATTGATATGATGGTGCATTTGATTCGAGTTTCATTTTCCCTGAATGCACTTCCCTGCCAGATGAGCCCCCCCATGCATAGTCTGATGAGTCTGTAGCTAGGGTTTGGGCGGCAGGGGGTGGTGTGAATGGCAGTCACTTGTTTTGGTGGCAGGCCTCTGCCCACCATAGGAATTAGAAGTTATGTACCTACCATAACGTTCCATGTTAGTTGTCTTCTTCTCGCCTTCTTTCTTGCTGGATGGGTTCGGAGCGGATCCTCGGCTCCGACTCGGCCACTCTAAAAGCTCCAGAGCTAGTTCCACCGGCTCGAGGCTCCCCTATATCCCACAATGCTAGGCGGCAACTCCTCAGATCTCGTTTGATAGCTAAGCCCAGCAAGGAAATTCCATAAGGAACAAAAACAAACTCCTCTAGGTCTGTCCAGGCTAGGGGGAAGGAGGGTGGGACGCAAGAAAGAAGGAGAAGAAGAAGACAACTAACATCGAACGTTATGGCAGGTACATAACTTCTAAATGTTAAGTTGTCTATCTCGCCTTCATTCTTGCTGGATGGGACCGCGTCCCTAGCACCTTGTCCCGGGTGGCCTATCGGAACAGACTCTTGAGTACAGTGGAACCAAAGTTGGCTCGATCCCTAGAGGCCAAGTCCAACTTATAATGAGAAATGAAGGTATGGGGAGAAGCCCAAGTAGCTGCAGAACAAATCGAATCAATAGGCAGCCTATCTTGGAAAGCTATAGATGTGGCTAAAGCTCTAGTTGAATGAGCTCTGGGTTTGGATGGCAACTGTTGATGTCTGATCTCATACACAAGGGTAATTAACGAAGTAAGCCATCTAGAGAGAGATACTTTAGAAAATGGAAGGCCCATTCTACCTTCTGCATAAGAAACAAACAGTTGATCAGACTTCCTGAATTGTTTGGTCCTGTCTAAATAGTACCTAAGTTGGCGATGAACATCTAAGGAATGTAATTTTTGTTCTGACCTGTTCAAATAATTAGGGAAGAACACAGGAAGGTCAATGGTTTGATTCAAATTTTCCAGTGAAGCTACCTTAGGCAAAAAGGACGGGTTAGTACGTAAGGACACCCTATCTTTATGAAACACAAGGTAAGGGGGTCGACTACACAGAGCATGGAGTTCAGAGACTCTTCTAGCTGAAGTGATAGCTACTAAAAAGAGTGTTTTCCAAGATAGTAACTTCATTGAACATGAAGCCGCAGGTTCAAAGGGGGGGGGGGAGAATTAAGGACGCTAGAGCCAAATTGAGATCCCATTGAGGAGGAGGATCCCTGATAGGTGGTTTGAGGAGAAAAACTCCCTTTAAAAAGGCTTTGCAGAGTTTGTGAGACATAATGGAGGACTCTGAGACTCCAACATGAAAGTTCGAAATTGCTGCCAATTGAACTTTGATGGTAGACGGGGACGAACCTGAGTGTAAAAGTTCGGCTAGAAAGTCTAAAACTGATTGAATGGAAGCAGTGAAAGGATCTATATTCTTTAACTGCGCCCAACAGGAAAAACGTTTCCACTTACTATGATAAATCTTTCGAGTGGAAGATTTATGAGAGGCTATCAAAATATCTCTAACTGAGCGAGATATTAGAGGAAGCCTGGCTAGAGTTGGAATTGGAGGAACCATGCTGTGAGGTTCAGAGAAGGAAGGGAGTGGTGCAACTGACCCGACTGATGGGTCAAGAGGTCTGGAATTGGGTCTAGATGCCAAGGTTGCTCTAACAGATAACGGTGGAGAAATGGGAACCAAACCTGTCGAGGCCAGTAAGGGGCAATGAGGATCATGGAAGCTTTCTGAGCGATGGCTTTCTGTATTAGCTGAGATATCAGTGGGAAGGGAGGAAAAGCATACAGAAGTCCCCAGGGCCAATCGTGTACTAGAGCGTCTCTGCTGGGGTGGCCTGGTTGGGGAAAGAGGGTGAAAAAATCGTCGCACTTGCTGTTTTGGGGAGTAGTGAAAAGGTCGCAGCAAGGCCGGCCCCACTTTCGAAAAACGTTCTCCAACACTGAATTCTTCAGAGACCAGTTGTGAGGCATGAGAATAGCTCTGCTCAGTTTGTCTGAAATCACACTGGACTTCCCGGGAATGTGCGTTGCTAACAGAAACCGCCGAGAAGAAATCGCCCATTGCCACAGTCTGAGTGCCTCTCGACATAGGGGGTAAGATCTGGTTCCGCCTTGTTTGTTGATGTACCACACTACAGACATATTGTCTGTCTGAATTGCTATAGTTCCCTTGGGAAGAGAGTCTTGTAAGGCTTGCAATGCTAGAAGCACTGCCCTCATCTCTGGGACATTTATGTGCAAGTGGCACTCGAAAGGTTGCCATATGCCTTGGACCGTCCTGCCCTGGTAATGCCCCCCCACCCGATCAGGGAGGCGTCCGTTGTCACTGTAGCAACCGGAGGGGAAGGGACGAAAGGTCTCCCTAGGTGGAGCTGGGGAGATGTGATCCACCAAGAGAGATGATTCTTGCACGATTGAGTTATCCAAATAGGATGGGACATTGGAAGTCGTTGAAAAGACCATTGTGTGAAGAGCATCCATTGTAAAATTCTCATATGGAAGCGGGCTAATGGTAGAAGAGGGATGGCCGCCGCCATAATCCCCAAGACCTTCAGGATCAGTCTGGCTTTGACTTTGTTGCTCTGCAAGACCAAAGAGACCAGTCTGTGTATGTCTGCTATTCTCTGCTCTGTGAGTCTGGCTGATATGTTGATTGTGTCTAGATTTGCGCCTATGAAGGTAATAACACGACAAGGCGACAAGACAGACTTTTCGTAATTTATTGAAATGCCTAGTGTTTGACATATGTGAAAGGTGTAGTCTCGGGCAAGAAGCAACAGATGCTTGGTGGGGGCTGTAAGGAGCCAGTCGTCTAAATATGGAAACACCTGGAATCCTTGTCGTCTCAGATGAGAGGCGACCACTGCCATGCATTTGGTAAACACTCGGGGGGCTGTAGTGAGACCAAAGGGCAGGGCCCTGAATTGGAAATGACTGGTTCTCAGCCTGAAGCGGAGGAATCTCCTGGAGCGTCGACTCATTTTGATGTGATAGTACGCATCCTGGAGATCTATTGAGCACATCCAGTTGTCCCGCCCCAAAAGGGGTAGAATGGACTGCAGCGTGACCACCCGGAACTTTGTTTTCTTGACAAACTTGTTCAAGTTGCTGAGATCCAAAATGGGTCTCCAGTCCCCTGTTTTCTTCCGAACCAAAAAGAATTTAGAGTAGATTCCGGATCCTTGTTGGTCTGCTGGAACTGGTTGAATGGCTCTTTTTGCAAGCAGCTTTGAAATTTCTAGTGCTGCTTGCTCCCTTTGACTGGGTGGAACGTCTGGAAGGGATTTTTTGGATTGCTTCGGAATGAAAAGGAATGGGATTCTGTAGCCTTCGGAAATGATAGACTGTACCCACTTGTCTTGAGTTAGGGATAGCCAGGCTTCTGGGTACAGAGATAATCTTCCCCCGACTGCCTCCGAAGGTGGACAGTCGGGCAACACCTCAGGGATGCTGGAAGGGCTTGTCGGAAAAGGTTTCTCGACTGCCCTGATTCTGCGGGCCCCCTCTGCCCCTAGGACGGCGTCTACCATTATTGTTCCCCCATCTGCCTCTAGAGGGGAATCGACTCTGTGCGTCAGGCAAATCTCCCTGAGATTGTTTGCGGAACCACATCTTTCCCCCCTTTTGGCCTTTGGGGTAAGGCCTAGAAGGAGTAGAAAAACGGACTCCGACGGCAGAGACAGTTTTGCCATCAGTCTCGCACCTAGTCAGGGTTTCCTTCACTTGAGGACTGAAGAGGGATGATCCATCAAAAGGGGTATTAGTGAAGGACGCCTTGAAAGGGTCCGCAAAGTTACATAGCCGCATCCAGGCGTGTCGACGCAAGGCTACACCTGTACCTGCCACTCTACTCGCTCCATCCGCCGCATATGAAAGGAGGCGCATGGAGGAGTTATAGAATTAAGGGTCGCCAGCTGAGAGTTCATCCTATCCTGCAAACCCGCAGCTGTTGCGTCCTTTAACATTTTGCTCGCTTCCTTGAGCAAATCCCTCTGAAGACGAGTGAAATGACACAGGTAATTCAGCAAGCGCATAGTAAAGATCGCTAACGAGAACATCCGCTTCCCGTACCTGTCCATCGACCTAGACTCCTTGTTAGGAGGATGAACAGGCACCGAAGGATCAGCTAACTCCTTCTTGGTGGCCGCAGCCACCACCATAGCATCAACAGAGACGCTCTTTGGTTAAAAATTCTTTGTCCTTGGGGGCATTGATAAATTTTGATGGTCTCCTGGGGGTGGGTTCCACTGAGTCAGGAGCCGCCCAGGCCTTCTTTGCCACCACTTGCATGAGGGGGTCAAAGGGAGGGGACACCCAGAAGGTGGAAGGGCGAGAGCCAAACGCCTCAAGATGCACCAATTCATCCTCTGAAGGGTTGAGGGCTGGCCAATTCCCCCTCTGTTTTAAGATTTCGAGGATGTCTGCAAAGGAGACATCTTCAGAGGGGGAACGAGGGGAACCTTCAGAATCCTTTAAATCAGTGTCAGAGGTGACAGACTCAGGGGAGTCAATGTGCTTCCTCTTGCACTGCCTCTTCCTAGGGGGCTCTCCCACCGGGTCAGGAGAGGCCTCTGAAGAGGAGGAGATCCCCACTGGGGGTACTTGAGGAGCTGGCACTCTACGGTCTGAGATGAGAGAGTGAGCAGAAATCACCGGAGGCACCGTGGAGGGAGGGGCAGAAGGAGCCGACTGTGGAGTTGAACCTGGTTCTAACACTCTCCTCATGACCTCAAAGGCACCCCTGTCAGGCAGAGCCAGAGGTCTCCGCTCCGAAAAGCTGAAAACCTCCCCCGGCACCGACAGTGATGGCTCCGAGGCAGATGTCGGAGCCGAACTCACCAGCGCCGAAGCACCGAGAGGGAGAACAGGGTCGGACAAGGGTCTGATGCCACTCGCCCCCTCGGAGCCGACGAGGGAAGTCCGGTGCCGAGATTCTTCCAAGGAAGACATCGGAGCAGACGACGGCACCGAAGACAAAGGTATCGGTTCCGATGCCACCACAGTCTCTGGTCCGAGCCACCCCGGCTCCGAACTCAGAAGAGTCAGAGGAGGAACATTTTGAGTAATGGGAATAGTCCTCGACTGTTGAGTCGGACTTTGAAGCATTTGGGCCAACTTAACTTTTAAATTTATGAGGAAAAGTTAACTTAAAAGGGGGTCTATCTAAGATACAACTAGTTATTTTAAACTAACCTGACGAGCTGGTTGAAAAGCACCTCGATCGCTGTAGCAGCAAACGAGATCTGAGGAGTTACCGCCTAGCATTGTGGGATATAGGGGAGCCTCAAGCCGGTGGAACTAGCTCTCGAGCTTTTAGAGTGGCCGGGTCAGAGCCGAGGATCGGCTCCGAACCCATCCAGCAAGAATGAAGGTGAGATAGACAACTTAACATCTCTAGTTGCAGGCAAGGTGTGATAGGAATCATTGTTTCCAGGCTGTGAGAATGTTGACTCCATAAACTTTATCACTGAAGTTTCCTCATATGCAGTCTTGCATATTGAATTAGAAGAATGTAGGAGGCCATGAACCCCAAGGCTTGCAGTATTTGTCTTGCTGACAGCAGGGTTTTTGTGGCCACCTGTTTGAAGCAAGTCACTAACTGAATTTACTTTTCTGGCGTAAGGTATGCCATCTGCGCAGCTGTATTCAAGCTTGCACCCAGGAATGTTATTCTTTGAGAGGGTAGTAGTTGTGATTTTTTTTTCGTTTATGGTGTACCCAAGACAAGCTAGAACCTTTTTTACAAACACCAGATGTTTTAGAAGAATAGCCTTGTTTTGAATTAGACAATCGTCCAGGTATGGATATATTTGAATATTTCTTTGCTTGCAAAATGCAATTACTGGAGCCAGGCACTTTCCTAAAAAACGCAAAGAAAAAGACAGAGAGGCTGTTGAGGTCCAAAACTGCAGACAACGCTTCTCCTAAACCAGTCGCCATTTCGTTGGTACTCAGTAAGGCGCTTTCGCAGCCTCTGATACCCGCTACTTCTGATTCGCAAGTCTTTACTGACTGGGCACAAAAGAAAAGCCAAAGGGCAGTGCAGAAAACTGATAATGCAAAAAGCCTGCTTTGAAACGGAGGTATCTTTTGCAAGATTCCCTGATTGAGATATGCAGGTATGCCTCTTTTAGATCTAGAGTTGCCAGCAAGGCATCTTTGCCTAGCATAGGAAGTAACTGGTGAAGAGTCAGCAACTTGAATTTTGGAATGTCCAGGAAAATGTTTATAAAGTAGACAATTCCAGAATTGGACACCATGATTTGTCTTTTCCGGGTACCAGGAAAAGTCTGGAATGGAAACCTTGTCCCTTTTCTCCTTCTGGTACTAGCTGAATAGCCCCCATGTTTAAGAGGGAAAGTACTTGTTTCTGAGCCTCTGCCCACTGATTTGGGGGCAGGTCTTGCCATCCGCTTTGAGTTGGCAACGTGTGGAAATGAAATCTGTATCCCTGTATTTAAAACCCATTTGTCCTGGGTTATAAGTTGCCAGTTTTTTGCATGAAGAGCCACTTTTCCCCCCAAAGGGGCGGCTAAAAGTTAAGTGCTTGGTAATTCTAAAGGAAAGATATTGAGACCGTTTACCATAGGGAGGTGTCTTCTTGTTTCCAGATTTGGAAGAGGAGGCACCCCCCACTGCTTAGTTCTGAAAGTCCCTTGGGAATGAAACTTGGTGCTTTTGGCACGTCTGGGTCTGGCTTGAGTGGCTCAGGAAAGGAATGGAAAGGATCAGTTCTTAGTAGGCCATTGCCTACTAAATCTTGGAGGTTGTACTTGTAAGAAATCTTTCACAGTCTGCATAGATTTAGCCTTATCTTCCATTTTTTTTGGAACTTCTTCAGCCTTATTGCCAAACAGACGGTCCTGCTGCAAAGGAGCATCCAACAATTTTGCTTTAACATGATCAGGCAGAGATTGCTCCTTAAGCCAAGCATGTCTTCTAAGCACAGACCCAGTAACAGCAGCCCTGCAAAAGGCCTCCAAAGAATCAAAACCACATTGCAAAGTATATTTTCCAACTTGTTCAGCTGAATGCAATAAATCCTGTAAATCTTTATTTTCCACACAGTCAGAAATAATCATTTTCTGTTTAAGCAGTCCCATGATATGCTGCTGATATTTTAGCATATGAAATTTGACAGTTTAAAGCCCTGATTACCAAAGTTGCAGAAGTATAAACCTTTTTTCCCCATCTATCCACTGCCCTGGAGTCTCTATCAGAAGGGGTAGGATTTTTAGCAGAAGAAGCCTTAACGCCCTTGGGCCCCTGAGAAATGGTTTCAGAGTCCGCAACAGGGTTTTTGAAAAGGAATTTGTGGGAATCAGGAACCCTGTAGTATCTTTCAGGCGTACAAGGGGCCAGAGGCAAAGAATCAGGGGCCATACTGAATTCTGAAAACACATCAACAATGTCCAGTACATGAAGTATAGCCAAAAGCCTATGCTGAGGAAGAAGAAAATCCCTAAGCCATTTTTTGGATTCAGAAAAATCCTGACTTTCCCAGTGGAAATGTTCCCTTAAGGTATGTAAAGTTTCCCCAAAAGAAAAATCCTCAGGGGGAGAAGCAGAAGGAATGGAATCCTCTGCATCAGAGTCCTCATAAGTAGGTATAGAAAAATCCTGTTCATTAGAAGAGTCAGGAGAAATAGAATCCTGTTCAGAAGATTCAGTCAATTTCAGCCCTAGGCCTCTTTGAAGGTGGGGGTTGGCTACCCCTGATTAGACTAATTAAATCTTCAGCCAGTTTGATCATTTGTTTTTTAGGCATAGGGGCCTGCACATGTGGCCTAGGCATTGTTTTTTTTAGACATAGATTGAGATTTTGGCCTTAATATTGACGATGGCGTCAGTTTAATATACAAATCTGTAGGCCTGAATACACCCTCAGAAGCCGGTGCCTGCACAGAGGCTCCAAACCCACCCAAGGTAGAGACATCTGCTGGTTCCACAGTTGAAGCATCTCGTGGCATACCAGACTCCGAATGGGTCTCAGTAGAGACTTGCGAATCAGAAATAGTGGGTATCGGGGGCTGCGAAAGCGCCTCACTGAGTACCAGCGAAATGGCGACTGGTTTAGGAGAAGCGCTGTCTGCAGTTTTGGACCTCAACAGCCTCTCTGTCTTTTTCTTTGCGTTTTTTAGGAATTCCGGTAGTCGGATTGCTAACAATCATTTCTGGATAATTAAACTGTGATCCAAAATATTTAGAAGCAAAAATGTACAGACGGATAGTGCGTTGATTAAATAAAGCACAGAATGGACAGCAAGGTACGTCGTGGTCAGGGCCTAGGCAAGGAATACAGTACAAGTGAAAATCTTTATGAGGTATTTGCTTCCCACAAGTAATACAATTATTAACTTTTACTGACATCGGAAAGGAGCAAGAAAAAAAGTTTCCCCAATGGGGTACTAAGCTTTTTAGTTGAAGACTTCGGTTCTGAAACAAGAAAACTAAAATTTCAGGAGTCGGCCGACCGGCACTTGCGAACTGTTTCTGCTTCGGGCACCGCGCAGCAAGAAAGACTGATGTAATGGCGTTGGCTGCATGTTTTATACCCCTGACAACCTGACGTCATGGAAGAAGGGACAGCAACCGACGCAGGACCCAAGACTTTGTTAATGAGGCCAACTGAGGGCAACCTGCCAGCAGATTACCCAAATGTAATGACTGCAACAGTGAAACAAAAAGAACATTGGGTAATTCTGGTCTTATTTGTTTTGCAGATATGCAACAGGTCCATCAGAGTGGGGTCTGACAAAGCCTTGCATGCCGGGCATAGATCCTCCCTCAACAGCCTGTAAAGACAGAAAACAGGGATAGGGCCTTGAGGGAGTCTTCACAGAACTTACTTACTCCCTTGTATTCTTTCAGTCATGAACCTCTGTGGACATTCCAGCTGTTGGACGTCTCATTAGGTACACACCAAAGGGGGCATTGTACTCAATGATTGGTCTGATGAATGCCGAATACAATGGAATGAGGACTTCCTTGGACCTTGACGTCATACCTTTGTTTACAAGCTGCACAACACAGAATGATTTCTTCACCACTGCAGACATGTTATGGTCAAAGGCTAAAATACTATGCATGTCCCAAAGTCCCTGAGTACTGGGTCAACTTTTAGGGGTGCACTGTCAATATAATTATAGGGGTAAATCGACGATATGCATTTTTGGCATTTATTTTTTGTCCATGGCACCGGCACAAGTTGTTTTTCTGTGTCAGACCTTCCTGGAGAACACATTTGTGTTGGTGAGGAACTCTATCACAGCTCCCAGTCTGCACTCATCTGAAAATGTAGTCAGCCAGAGGCCACTGACATTGGCCTTGACTTCACAGAAGTAAATGCCTAAAAGGAGAAGTCCCAGGACTGATCCCCAAGGGACTTCACTTGTGACTGGCTTCTCTGTAGAGGTGGACTCCCCATTTTTAACTTCCCCGAGTCCTGTATGTGAGCTAGCTGGCTAGCCTCCACGCAACATAAGGGATTGCACCCAATCTCTTGAGTTCATCAACAATGCCGGAGTGAGATAGTGTCAAATGCCCTGGCCAGGTCAAGGTAGACAATGTAAATCTTGCCCTCATCCACAGCTTTGGAGACCTTCCAAACAAGTTCACTAAACTGAATAGGCATAACCAACCCTTGATGAAACTAAACTGGGTTCTGTTCAGTGTCTGGAGGTTTCCTATATCACTATGGATCATCTCCATGATAATTCTTTCCATGGCTTTGCATGAAACTAGTGAGATTTATTGGTCTGTAGTTTCCAGGGTCTGTTGATTGCTCACCTTTGTGCAGGAGTATAACTCTTGCTGTTCTCCATGAAAAAAAGTTTATGTACTCACCATAACGTTCCATCTGAGTAGTTATACTTCATTTTCTGCAACCTGTACGTATTCTGATCCATATCGGATCCAAGCCGGCAACATTTTTCAAGCATCTGCTCCAAGCTCCTCCCCTTACCCATAATCCCTCACATCTCCTACCTTCCCTCAGATCGAGTTTGCCACTATCCAAACTATTAGCAACTCAATAACAGCACTAACCTAGAACAGGTTCAGGGGAAGGAGGGCAGGACGGTTGCAGAAAATGAAGCACAACTACTCAGATGGAACGTTATGGTGAGTACATAACTTCTTTATCTGAAGAAGTTAACTTCATTTATCTGCAACCTGTGGGACAGAGTCCCCAGCTACCAAACCTCCTGGGAGGCCCTCACTGGAAGGATATTCCTGAGCACCGCAGAGCCAAAGGATGCTCTCACCCTCTAGAGATCAAATCCAACTTATGAGAAATAAATGTGACTTTGCCCAGGTCGCTGCTGCACAGATATCATCCAATCAAACCCTAGACCAAAAGGCAGCAGAAATTGCCATAGAGCTGGTAGAATGAGCTTTAACAGGACCAGGTGGGGAACAGACCTTTATCCTTGTAGACTTGCATTATACATTGTGTAATCCAACTGGTTAAGGAGACCTTGGAAATGGCTTTGCCCAAAAAGGGTCTAGAAAAAGACACTAATAACTGGTCAGACTTGCGAAATTGTTTAGTCCTGTGTAAATATAAACAAAGCTGTCTATGAACATCTAGCAAATGCAGCTTATATTCACCCTTGTTCTGAAAATTTGGAAAGAAAACAGGCAGATTAATCATCTGGTTAATATTTGATTCAGAAGCAACTTTTAGAAAGAAGGGTTCGTGCGGGAGCAAAAAGTACAGTTTTGTACCTACCATAAATGTAGATGTTCAAGTGTAGACACTGCTGCAGTCATTACACTTGGGTTATCCTGCCGTCAGGCGGTTCCCCAGCCGGCCTAAGTTCCAAAGTCTTGGCCCGGCATCAGTTGCTGCCGCCTCCTCCCAGTCAGTGCAACAGGGGTATACAAGATTCAGCTGACGCCATTTTCTTCAGTTTTTCTAGCCCCAGGATGTCAGGTGCCCCCAAATAGGTAGGCAATTCAAATTGCTAATAAAACATACATAAGAAATACAAACAACATACTTTCAGCTACCAGCAAATACTCCCCATAGGTAGTAAAAGGTAGAGGAACTAGGTACGTACTAGCCAGTAAGAGGGGAAGGAGGGAGGGTAACCTGGACTGCAGCAGTGTCTACACTCGAACATCTACATTTATGGTAGGTACAAAACTGTACTATGTTCATCGTGCGACACTACTGCAGTCATTACACTTGGGTAGAATCCCAAAGCTGAGGTAGGGTGGTTGGTTCTATAAGGCATTAGGGGTGGCTATATGGCCCTGCAGCACTGCAGAGGCGATGCCAGCTCTGGATTTAGAGTATAGAGGCAGATGGTAATGCTTGGTGAAGGTATGCACAGAACTCCATGTTGCTGCTTCCAAAATATCCTTGGTAGGTACTCCTCTGAGGTAGGCAGTTGAAGTGGCTGTTGCCCTGGTGGAGTGAGATCTAATGCTGTTAGGCACAGATTTTCCATGGTGCGTATAGCAGAAACATATGCAATGTCCTATCCATTTGGAAATAGTCCGTTTTGAAATGGCTTTTCCCTGTACTGCTGCAGCATATGCTACCAATAATTGCTCAGATTTTCTGAAAGCTTTGGTTATGTCCAAGTAGAAGCGTAACTGCCTGTGGATGTCCAAAGAGTGCAGTAGTCTCTCCCCTTTATTCTGTGGTTATGGATAAAAAGTAGCAAGTGAATGGCTTGGTTTAGAGACTCACTTGAAACCACCTTAGGCATAAACGTATGGTTAAGTTCTTAAGGACACCCTGTCCTGGTGGAAAATGAGGAAAGGTTCCACTGCCATTAGTGCCTGTAATTCTGAAACTCTTCTTGCAGAAGTTATTGCCAGGAGCAGAGCAGTTTTCCAAGAAATGTATTTTAATTCTGCCGTGCTAGCTAGTTCAAAAGGAGGTAAAGTTAATTTTTCCAAAAGAAAGTTGAGGTCCCAAGTTGGAGTAGGTGCTCTACGGGGCGGTCTTATGTTTTTAGCCCCTCTGAGGTACTGTTTTAGCAAAGGATTAGAGAAAATTGGTGGATCCGTGTTGTAATGTGCAGAGATGGCAGAGGCGTGGATCTTGATGGATGAAAAGGAGAGGCCTTTGTCCAGCATCTCAGTCAAATATTGTAGTATCTGAGGAATGTTTGGCCCAAGAGGATCAAGGCTGTGAGAGCCTGGTTCCAGGCACAGAATCTCTTCCATTTATCTGAGTAGGCTTTCCTGGTACTAGGCCTTCTGGCCACCAGAATGACATCCATAACTGCTTTGGAGAGAGGCATTGCTTGCGTGGCTAGGGAATCTTCCATGCAGCTAGGTTTAGTGTTTTTAGCTGGCTGTGGAGTAACTGATTGTTGTGCTGCGACAGCAGATGTGGTATTTGAGGCAAAATCCAGGGTGGTCCTTGTGCTAAGTTTTTTAAGATTGGGTACCACCAGTGCTGGCGTGGTCAGTCTGGTGCAATCAGGATCATTTTTAGCTCTTCTTGCCTGGCTTTTATGAGTACTTTTGGGAGAAGAGGCAGTGGTGGAAAAGAATATACTTATAGGTTTGTCCAGCTGAATGAGAGGGCATCCACTTTCTATGCTTGCGGATGATAACTCCTTGTGCAGAATTTCTTTAGCTGGCAATTCATTGGGGAGGCAAACAGATCTATGTCCGGGCTCCACCATTTCTTTATCATTCTGAATATTTGAGGATTCAATTCCCATTCGTGGGGATCCATGATATTTCTGTTTGAGTCGTCTGCCAGTGTGTTTCTCTCTCCTGGCAGAAATTGTGCTTGTTGATGAACTTGATAACTTTATAGCTGTGTTCCACAAAGTCATGGCTTGTCTGCAGAGGGGGTAGGAGTGAGTGCCCCCTTACTTGTTTATGTACCACATAACTGTGGTGTTGTCTGTCTTTAGTAGTAGCTGTCCTGGATGCAACAGGTCCTTGAAAGCTATAAGGGCATTTTGTACAGCTAGTATCTCTTTTTGATTGATGTGAAGATGCCTTTGTTCTGCGGACCTCTTGCCCTGAATACATTTTCCTGCCATGTGTGCTCCCCAGGCGTAATCCAATGCATCTGTTGTCAGTGTTTGCCTGGCTGTGGGTTGAGTGAAAGGCTGCCGCTTGTTGAGGTGACAAGCATGAGCCCACCATCGAAACTCCTGTTGAAGGCAAGGTATTAGTGGTATAACTGTTTCCAAACTTTGACAGTGTTGAGACGGTACAGGTTTGTACCTACCATAAATGTAGATGTTCGAGTGTTCACCCTGCTGCAGTCATCACACTTGGTTTATCCTGTCGTCAGGCCGTCCCGCAGTCGGCCGGATTTCCAAAGTCTTGGTCCGACGTCGGTTGCTGTCGCTTCATCCCTGACGTCAGTGCGCCAGGGGTACATATACTGCAACCGCCATTTTCTTCAGTTTTTCTTGCCCCAGATGTCAGGTGCCCCCAAAAAGGTGATCCAAATTAGTACCAAATGGTGTGAACACTGTACAAACACAAAAACCCTTCAGCTATAAGCAAATACATCAGTAAGGCATAGCAGAGATTTAGCCAGTAGATCAGAGGGGTTGGAGGGAGGGTAACTTGGACTGCAGCAGGGTGAACACTCTAACATCTACATTTATGGTAGGTACAAAACTGTACTATGTTCATCGTGTTACCCTGCTGCAGTCATCACACTTGGGTTGAGTCCCAAAGCTAAGGAAGGGTGGAAGTATCATAAAGGGTTAGTGGAGGCAATGAGGCCCTGCAGAACTGCAGTGGCGAAGCCTGCCCTAGACTTAGAATAAAGAGGTAAGTGATAGTGTTTGGTGAAGGTGTGTACACAGAACTCCAAGTTGCAGCCTCTAAAATTTCCTTGGTAGGAACCCCCTGAGAAAGGCTGTAGAGGTAGCTGTTGCCCTAGTAGAGTGGGATCTAATGGTAGGAGGAACTGGTTTCCCATGATGGGTATAGCAGAATCGTATGCAATGGCCTATCCATTTAGAAATGGTTTGCTTGGATATGGCCTTCCCTTGAGAAGCTGTAGCATAGGAAACAAAGAGCTGGTCAGTTTTTTCTGAAAACCTTATCCAAGTAGTATCAAAGCTGCCTGTGAATGTCCAAGGAATGCAGGAGTCTCTCTCACCTTTGTTCTGTGGATTGGGGAAGAAAGTGGATAGATGGATGGTTTGATTTAAAGCTACACTGGAAACCACCTTAGGCATGAAGAAAGGATTAGTTCATAGAGAAACTCTATCTTGATGAAAAATGAGGAAAGGTTCCACTGCTATAAGTGCCTGCAATTCTGAAACTCTCCTAGCAGAAGTTATTGCCAGGAGCAGGACAATCTTCCAAGATAGGAACTGAAGGTCTGCAGAAAAAGCTGGTTCAATTGGAGGAAGTGTTAGTTTTTCCAGAACAAAGTTGAGGTCCCATGTTGGTGTAGGAGCTCTTCTAGGTGGTCTAATGTTTTTTGCCCCTCTGAGGAACTGCCTTAGGAGTGGATTTGAAAATAAAGGTGGATTTGTGTCGTAGTGAGCTGAAATAGCTGAAGCATGGATTTTAATTGAGAAGGAAAGTCCTTTATGCAACATCTCAGCTAGATACTGCAGAATGTGAGGCATATGAGGCTGAGTTGTGTCTTGGCCTTTAGCTTGGTTCCAAGCAGAAAACCTTTTCCATTTGTCCGAGTAAGCCTTCCTGGTGCTTGGCCTCCTGGCTTCTAGAATAACATCCAGTACCGCTTGTGAAAGAGGGGCTGGTTGGATGCTTAATTGATTTGCCATGCAGCCAGGTTTAAGGTTTTGATCTGGCTGTGTAGAATCTGCTTGTCTTGTTGCATGAGTAAATGAGGTATTTGAGGCAATATCCATGCCATGGTGGGCTGTGAGCCATATTCTTCAATAGCAGGTACCAGTGCTGGTGTGGCCAGTCTGGGGCTACGAGAATCATTTGAGGTTTCTCCTTTTTGACCTTCACAAGAACCTTTGTGAGAAGAGGTAATGGAGGAAAGGCATATGCTGTCAGGTTTTTCCAATTGAAGGAGAGAGAACCACTTTCCAAGCTTGATGGTGGAATGTCCTTGTACAAAATTTTATCAGCTGGTAGTTTTGAGGACTGCTAAACAGGTCTATATTTGGTAGGCCCCATCTTTCAGTTATCATTGCAAATATTTGTGGGTCTAGCTTCCACTCGTGGGGATCTTTGATGTTTCTGCTTAGGTCGTCTGCCAAAGTGTTTTTCTGTCCTGGCAGGAAGTGAGCTTGTAACTGGACTTGGTAGGCCAGATCTGTGTTCCATAAGATTAGTGCTTGCCTGCAAAGAGGGTAGGAATGTGTGCCCCCTTGTTTGTTTATGTACCACATTACTGTGGTGTTGTCCGTATTTATTGCCAGTTATCCAGGCTGTAGTAAATCCTTGAAGGCTGTCAGAGCTTTCTGTACAGCTAGCATCTCTTTTTGGTTTATGTGCAGTTTTCTTTGTTCTGCAGTCCATAGGCCTTGAATGCACTGACCTGCCATATGTGCCCCCCAGGCATAGTCTGAAGCATCTGTTGTGATAGTTTGCCTGGGTGGGGGCAAGGTGAAAGGCTGACCCTTGTTGAAGTGACATGCCTGTGCCCACCATAGAAATTCCTGTTGAAGGCAGGGAATGAGAGATATCACTGTGTCCAAGCTGTGGCTGTGTTGAGACCATACGCTTTTTAGGTACCACTGTAATTTCCTCATATGCAGTTTTGCAAATGGTATTATCAGAATGCAAGATGTCATGAAGCCCAAAGCCTGCAGAATTTTTCTTGCAGTTAATTGGGTCCTTGTTGCCATTGTCTTGAAATAGAGTCAGTTGTAATTGCTTGTCTGGTGTAAGATAAGCCTTCTGGGCCATTGTGTCCAAGCTGGCACCCAGGAATGTCATTTTTTGTGAGGGTACTAGTTTTGACTTGTTCTCGTTTACTGTGTACCCCAGACAATTTAGTAGATGCTTTACAAAAGCCAGATGTTGTAAGAGAATGTCTTTTCTTTCTGCTTGGATGAGGCAGTCGTCCAGGTATGGATATATTTGAATTCCTCTGTCTGCAGTATGCAATTACTGGTGCCAGGCATTTTGTGAATACTCTGGGCGCAGTAGATAAGCCAAAGGGCAGTGCAGAGAATTGATAGTGGGTTGACCTGCAATGAAATGGAGGTATCTTCTGCAACTTTGTCTGATAGGGACATGCAGGTATGCCTCCTTGAGGTCCAACGTTACCAGCCATGCTTCCTTGCCCAACATGGGAAGTAGCTGCTGTAGTGTTAGCATCTTGAATTTGGGAACTTGTAAGTGTTTAGAATTGAAAGGTCCAGAATTGGTCTCCAAGTATTTTCTTTTCTGGGTACTAGGAAGAGTCTTGAGTAAAATCCTTGGCCTTGCTCTTGAGTTGGTACCCTATGAATGGCTCTCATGGCCATGAGAGCTGTAATTTGTTTTTGAGCCTCTGCCCTTTGATTTTGTGGCAGGTTTGGCATTCCTCTTTTGATTGGCAAGGTGTGAAAGTGGAATCTGTATCCTCGTAAAATTATGTCTAGGACCCATTTGTCCTTTGTGACCATGTGCCAGTTGTCTGCAGAAAGTGCTAGTTTTCCCCCCAGGGGGGCTGACAAAAGAGCTTTGTTTGGCCAGCTGAGGTGCAAGTCATTGAGTTTGCCTTCTGGTGGGTTGAGACCGGTCTTCTCCTCCCTTCTGGGTTGGACAGCCCCATTGGCGAGATTTATACTGAGCTTGTGGTTGTCCTCTGCCCCTTGGGTGCCTGTATTTACCCCTCTGAGGCCTGTCAGTGGCTGGAAAGGACCAATTTTTTGTTGGCCAGTTTCTGCTGAAGCGAGGGGATTGTACCTGTAGAAAATCTTTGACCGTCTGCATTAATTTTGCTTTATCTTCCATTTTCTTTAAAACTTCTTCTGCTTTAACACCAACCTCTGCTTTGGGCACCGCGCGGCAAGAAAGACTGGAGAAAATGGCCTTGGTTGCAATATATGTACCCCTGGCGCACTGACGTCAGGGATGAGGCGACAGCAACAGACGTCAGACCAAGACTTTGGAAATCCGGCCGACTGCGGGACCACCTGACGACAGGATAACCCAAGTGTGATGATTGCAGCAGGGTAACACGATGAACATCATACATTCTTTAGGTACCATTGTAGTTTCCTCATATGCAGTCTGGCATATGGAATTAGCAGTATGCAAGATGCCATGAAGCCCAAGGCCTGCAGAATTTTTCTTGCAGGGAGATGGGTCTTTGTTGCCATCAATTGAAAATATTGTGTCAGTTGTCCTTGCTTGTCTGGCGTGAGAAAAGCCATCTGGGCCATTGTGTTCAAGCTGGCACCCAGGAATATTATCTCTTGTGAGGGCACTAGTTTTGATTTCTTTTCGTTTACTGTGTACCCCAGGCAACTTAACTTTTTTACAAACACCAGATGCTGTAGAAGAATGTCCTTGCTCTCTGCTTGAATCAGGCAGTCGTCCAAGTATGGGTAAATTTGAATTCCTTTCTGTCTGCAAAATGCAATTACTGGTGCCAGGCACTTTGTGAAGACCCTGGGCGCAGTAGATAATCCAAAGGGCAGTGCAGAGAATTGATAGTGCATTGGACCAGCTAAGAACCTGAGGTATCTTCTGCAGTTTTGTCTGACAGGGACATGCAGGTATGCTTCCTCGAGGTCCAAAGTCACGAACCAAGCTTGCTTGCCCAGCATGTGAAGAAGCTGCTGTAATGTCAACATTTTGAATTTCGGAATATCCAGGTAAGTGTTTATTGAAGAAAGATCCAGAATGGGCCTCCAGGCTTTGTCTTTTCTGGGAACCAGAAAGAGTCTTGAGTAAAATCCTTGCCCTTGTTCCTGTGGTGGTACCTTTTGAATAGCTCCCATGTTCGAGTGCCATAATTTGTTTTTGGGCCTCTGTCCATTGATTTAGTGGCAGATTTGGCATTCCTTTTAATCTTGGCAGAGTTGAAAGTGGAACCTGTAACCTTCTGAAATAATATTGAGAACCCATTTGTCTTGGGTGATCATATGCCAATTGTGATAAAAAAAAAAAAGTGCCAGTTTTTCTCCCAAAGGGGCTGCCAAGAGTGAGTTGTTTGGCAGATGGAGTGGGAAGTCATTGGGGCTGTTTTTTATATGGTTGGTGCCCGTCTTCCCCTTCTTTCTGGCCTGATGCACCCCATTGTTGAGGCCTGTAAGGACCTTGTGGTTGACCTCTACCTCTTGGACGTCTGTATCTACCCCTTTGTGGTCTGTCATTAACTGGAAAGGACCAATTCTTTGTTGGCCAGTTTCTACTGAATCGAGGAGGCTGAACCTGTAAGAAATCCTTCACTGTTTGCATAGATTTTGCCTTATCCTCCATTTTCTTTAATACCTCCTCTGCCTTAACTCAAAATAAAACATCCTGCTGTAAAGGTGCATCCAGTAATTTAGCTTTAACATGATCTGGTAACGTATGTTCTTTTAACCATGCATGTCTTCTAATGAATAAGAGAAACAGGGATAGGAGTGGACCCTAGGCATAGAGGGGTATGGAGGGAGGGAAAATCCGACTGCAGTTGCATGTCTATCGGACATCTACATTTATGGTAGGTACAAAACTGTACTATGTCCTTCAAGAATGCAACTGCAGTCATAACATGTGGGTAGAATACCATAGCTTAGCTGGGGGAGGAGGAATGCTCTAGGAAAAGGATGGTGTGGCAATCAAACCCTGCAGGACTGCCGAAGCAAAGCCTGCTCTGGATCTGGAGTATAGAGGGAGATTGTAGTGTTTGGAGAATGTATGCACGGAGCTCCATGTAGCAGCTTCTAGAATGTCCTTCGTAGACACCCCTCTTAAGAATGCTGTAGAGGTGGCTGTAGCTCTGGTGGAATGTGGTCTGACATTGGCTGGAACAGTCTTTCCATGAAAGGAATAACAGAATCTGATGCAATGTCCAATCCATTTAGAGATAGTCTGTTTTGAAATTGCTTTTCCTTGTACTGCAGGGGCGTAAGCTACAAAAAGTTGTTTAGACTTCCTACTGGCCTTGGTTCTGTCCAGGTAGTATCGAAGTTGTCTGTGAATGTCCAAGGTATGCAACAGTCTTTCCCCCTTATTCTCAGGATTGGGGAAGAAAGCAGGCAGGTGAATGACTTGATTTAAAGAAACCTTAGATACCACCTTTGGCATAAAAGTAGGGTTGGTCCTTAATGAAACCCTGTCTCTGTGAAAAATAATAAAGGGTGGTATTGCCATTAGGGCCTGTAGCTCGAAACCCTTCTTGCTGAGGTAATTGCCAACAGGAAAGCTGTCTTCCATGAGAGAAATTGCAAGTCAACTGAAGCTGCTGGCTCAAATGGAGGTAGAGTCAGTTTTTCTAAGACAAAATTGAGGTCCCAGGCTGGCACTGGGGCCTTCCTTGGTGGCTTAATGTTCTTGATTCCCCTGAGGAATTGCCTTAATAAGGGGTGAGAAAAAACAGGAGGATCAGTGTTGTATCTAGCTGAAATAGCAGATGCATGTATCTTTATGGAAGAATATGAGAGGCCGTTCTTTAACATATCTGCCAAATATTCCAAGATGAGTGGGATGTTCAACAATGATGCATCATGCCCTTGCTGGTATTCCAATTGCTGAATCTTTTCCACTTTGCCAAGTAGACCTTTCTGGTGGATGGTCTTCGAGCCTCTGTTAATATCTGCTGAACTTCCTTGGAGAAAGATAAGCTGAAGTTATTTATGGGATCTCCCAGGCTGTTAGCTGCAGTGTCTGAAGATTTGGATGCAGTGTTTCGAAATTGTGTTGAGTCAAAAGTAGAGGCCACAGGGGAAGGGCCCACCTCCTGGTGTGACATATGCTCCGTAGTAGTGGGTACCAGTGTTGTCTTGGCCAGTCCGGAGCTATTATGATTCCCTTGGGTTTCTCTGCTTTGATCTTTAGTAATACTGAGGTCATCAGTGGCAGAGGTGGGAATGCATAGATTGCTAGGGAGTTCCAGTTGAATGAGAGGGCATCTATTTTCCAAGCTTTTGGATGGTATGTCCTTGTGCAAAATTTTGGTAGAAGATGGTTGAGGTGAGAGGCAAATAGGTCCACTTCTGGCTTGCCCCATGTCGAAGTGAGTTGTCTGAAGGCCTTCGGATGTAACCTCCACTCGTGTGGATCTGTGAAATTCCTGCTTAGGCTGTCCGCCAACACATTGTCTTTTCCTGGAACAAACTGGGATTGTAACTGGATGTTCAGGCTCAGTGATTTCTCCCAAAGCTGCATTGTCAGTCTGCAAAGGGGGTAAGAATGGGTGCCCCCCCTGCTTGTTTATGTACCACATCACAGTGGTGTTGTCTGTCCGTATCATTAAATGGCCTTGCTGGAGTTGGTGTTGAAAGGCCTCGATGGCATGCATTACTGCCAGCATTTCCTTTTGGTTTATATGCAGATGTGTTTCCTTTGGAGACCATTGTCCTTGTATACACCTGCCTTCCATGTGCGCCCCCCATCCAAGGTCTGAGGCATCTGTAGTCATGGTCTGTGTTATCTGTGGTTTTTTGAATGACATACCTGTGTTTGCCTGGCTCACCGAGGCCCACCATAGGAATTCCTTTTGTAGGCATGGAATGAGGGGTATGATTGTCTCCAAGCTGTTGCTGTGTTGAGACCAAATGCTTTTTAGGTACCATTGAAGCTTTCTCATGTGTAGTTTTGCTAATGGGACCAGGAGAATGCAGAATGCCATGTAACCCAGGGCCTGTAGGAATCTCCTTGCAGTCATCTGGGTGAGTTTTGCTAAACCTCTGAAGTAATGAGTTAACTTCTCTTGCTTGTCTTCTGTCAGGTAAGCCATCTGAGAGGCTGTGTCTAGTTTGGCTCCTAAGAAGATTATTTGCTGGGATGGCTGCAGTCTTGACTTTTGGAAGTTGACTGTGTATCCCAGAGCTTGAAGTAATCGTACGACATAATCCAGGTTTTTTGTCAACATCAATTTGTCGTCCGCTTGTATGAGGCAGTCGTCCAGGTATGGGTAAATTTGTATACCCTGGAGCCTGCAATGAGCAATTACTGAAGCCAGGCATTTTGTAAATACTCTGGGCAGTAGATAAGCCAAATGGCAATGCTGAGAATTGATAATGCTCTGGCCCTGCAAGAAATCTGAGGTATCTTCTGCAGCTGTGTCTGATAGGGACATGCAGGTATGCCTCCTTGAGGTCCAGAGTAATCAGCCACGACCCCTTGCCCAGCATGGGAAGGAGTTGCTGTAGAGTCAGCATTTTGAACTTTGGTACTATGAGAAAGGTGTTTAATGCGGACAAGTCCAGTATTGGTCTCCATTGAGATTCTTTTCTTGGAACAAGGAACAGTCTTGAGTAAAACCCCTGGTCTTGTTCTTGTTGTGGAACTCTTTCTATTGCTTTTATCCGAGTCAGCAGAGTGATTTGCTTGATAGCCTCTGCCCTCTGATTTTGTGGTAGGCTTGGCATGCCTTGTTTTCTTGGTAAGGTATGAAAGTGAAACCTGTACCCTCGGTCTATAATGTCCAAAATCCATTTGTCCTTTGTCAGTCTGTGCCAGTTTTCTGCAAACAGAGATAATTTCCCGCCCAAGGGAGCTTCTAGTTGTTCCCTGGTAGGCGGTAGTAGAGGAAAGTCATTGAGATTGTGGTTGTGGGGCAGGTGAAACCCCTGCGTCACTTCTTTGGTTTCCTGGCTGCCATTGTCGTCCCCTGTAAGGGCCTCTGTATTGGCCTCTTCCTCGGCCACGCCTGTTCTTACCCCTTTGAAACTTTTCTGGATTAGGAAAGGACCAGTTTTTTGAAGGGCAATTCCTACTGAATCTGGGGGGTTGAACCTGGAAGAAATCTTTCACAGTCTGAACTGATTTTGCTTTTTCTTCGATGGTCTTTAACACATCCTTAGCATTTGTACCAAAAAGCTTGTTCTTTTCCAAAGGTGCATCCAGAAGTTTTGCTTTTACATGATCTGGTAGAGGTTGATCTTTTAACCAAGCATGTCTACGAATGACTGCCCCTGTCATAGCTGCCCTACATGAAGTTTCCAGTGCATCATATCCACACTGCAGGAAGTGATTGCTTACTTGCTGAGTGTTATGTACAGCTTCCTGCAAAGTCTTCCTGTCTAAAGGATCAGGAGTGGCTAATGTTTTTGTAAATCTTCTAACAGATAATCCTGATATTGTAACATATGAAAAAGGCAATTTAAAGCTCTCATAGATAAGGTAGTGGATGTGTAAACCTTTTTGCCCCATCTCTCTAATGACCTAGCTTCCCTGTTGGAGGGCAAAGGATTTTTTGAGGTGGAGGCTGAAACTCCTTTAGGCCCCTGTGAGATAGTTTCCAAATCAACAGTATGGGCCCTGAATAAATGGGAATGAGTTTCGGGGACCCTGTAATACCTGTCTGGCTTGGCTGGAGCAGGAGGAAGAGAATCAGGGGTAGCACTAGAGTCAGAATACAAATCATCCAGAACATCAAGTACAGGAGGAATAGCTAAGGGCCTGTGCTGAGGCTTCTTAAGGAAAGTCCTAAGGCGTTTCCTAGAATCAGAATAATCCTGACCTTGCCACTTGAAATGTTCCCTCATGGTGTGCAGAACTTCCCCAAAAGAAATATCCTCAGGAGGGGAGGCCGAGGGGATGGAATCTTCTGCATCCGAGTCCTCATAGGTCTGGAAGAGCTCTTCCTGGCTATCAGAGTGGACAGAGCCCTCAGAATCTTCATCTGAATGAGTAGGGTCAGAGGGTTCAACCCAGGGGTCTTTTATCAGGAGGAGGCTGGGATCCTCTCTCAGGATGGGCCTGTGAACCTCTAATCATGGAAATTAAATCAGCAGCCATGGACATAATTTGAGTTTCTGGAGTCGGCTGAGGTAAGGATTTAGAAGTAATATGCTTTGTTTTGCTGGCTGCCTTAGCCCTAGTGTAGGCCTTAATAGACATGGCCATAGGGGGCCTGGCAGCTCCACTTGCAGGAGTGACCTTGTCTACAGCAATGGTCTCGGGCATTTCCTCGGTTTCGGTATCCGGAGGAAAATCTATAACTGGCGGAGTAATGTCTGGAATCGGAGTCGTCGGTAATGCGGTGTCTTCGGTTCGGAGCGGTGGAGAGACCGTCTCTGAGGGAACCGGAGCACTCGCGCTAGGTTTTGGAGTGGAGTCGGTGGTAGACGCGGGCCGAGGATGTCGGTCCCGATCTTTTCGCTTTTTGGGAGTTTGCGATGTCGGAAGATCCGACGGCATGGTGTAAGCAAAATTATCGCCAAAAAAATCTTCAGCGAACTCCGCCCGGCGCCTGAGAGTGCGCTTGTTGAAGTGAGCACAGGCTACACAGGCCGAGACGTCGTGGTCTGGGCCCAGGCAAGGGAGACAGTGAGAGTGGATATCCTTATGAGGTATTTGTTTACCACAAGAAAGACAATTGTTAACTTTTTCAGTAATTTCTGACATCGGCTGAGGCAAGAAAAGGTCCCCAACGGGGTACTTAGCTTTTTTGATGACTTCGGTATCGTAGAATACAGGAGCTGACCGACCGGCACTTGCGAACTGCTTCTGCTTCGGGCACCACGCGGCAAGAAAGACTGAAGAAAATGGCGTCGGCTGATGCTTATGTACTCCAGCCGCTCTGACGTCAGAGAGAAATGCGACATCAGCCGACGTCGGACCCAGACTTTGGAATCCGGCCGACCGAGGGCTGCCTGGGGCAGGACAACCCATATGTTATGACTGCAGTTGCATTCTTGAAGGACATCCACATTGCAAAGTATGCTTTCCCACTTGTTTAGCAGCATGCAATAAATCCTGCATTTCTTTAAAATTAGGAGGATCTGTATCTGGAAGCATTTTTTGTTTCAACTGAGGCATCAAAAATTGCTGATATTTTAGCATGTGAAACTGGCAATTTAAGGCTCTCATTGCTAAAGTTGCAGACGTATATACTTTCTTTCCCCATCTGTCTAGTGCTCTGGAATCTGTCAGAGGGAACTGGGTTCTTTGCTGATGAGGCCTTAACCCCTTTGGGTCCCTGAGAAACAGTTTCAGGATCAGCAACAGGGCTTTTATACAGAAATTTGTGTGGGTCAGTAACTCTGTAATATCTGTCCGGTTTAAGTGGAGCTGGAGGTAAGGCATCAGGATTTAAGCTGGATTCAGTGTACACATCATCCATAATATCTAGCACTGGCGGAATAGCCAAGGGTCTGTGTTGAGGTAATAATACTAAGTCTCTGAGCCTTTTTTTGGATTCGGAATAATCCTGGCCTTCCCAAAGGAAATGCTCCCTCATGGTATGTAAGGTTTCCCCAAAGGAGCAGTCCTCAGGTTTAGAGGCTGATTGAATAGATTCCTCAGCATCAGAATCCTCATAAGGGGGTAAAGAGTATCCCAGGTATGAGGATGAATCTGAGGAAATGGACCCCTGGTCGGATGAATCATAATCTGCATCCTGTCTAGGCCTTTTATCAGGTGGGGGATAGGAACCCCAGATAAGAGTGATTAGGTCTTCAGCCATTTTGAGCATTTGTTTCTTAGGCATGGAGGCCTGTCCTGGAGAATGCTGTACTTGTTTCTTGGTTTTTAAAGGAGGCTTTGACTTAGAAGAGGGTTTAATGCTTAGCTGCGTAAATCTGAAGACACCCTCTGAAGCTGTGGGTAGCTCAGGTACTCCAGATCCTTCTGCAAGATTGGTTTCAGTCGGCTGAAAAGCTAGTGCATCCGAAGGCCCAGCCATCTCCACGTGGGGGTCGGGGGTGGCCTGTGGTTCTGCAGAAGCGGTCGTCAGGGGCTGCAAAGGCACCTCACTGAAAACCGGAGAACCGGTGACTGGCCTAGAAGAGGCTTCATCGTCATTTTTAGGCCTCTGATGCCTGTCCTTGTCTTTGTGCTTTTTATGAATACCAGTCGTCGGAAGTTCCAACGGCATGGTATAGTTAAATTTTCTGCCAAAGTAATGTCGGGCAAAATCAAACAGACGTTTAATAGTGCGCTTGTTAAACCTAGCACAAAACCGACAATCAGTAATGTCATGGTCTGGGCCTAGGCATGGGATACAATAAGAATGGAAATCCTTATGAGGTATTTGCTTCCCACAAGAAATACAGTTAACTTTTACTGGCATTGGTCTGAGGCAAGAAAAAGTTTCCCCAACGGGGTACTTAGCTTTGTAGAAGACTTTGGTTCTGGATTCGGAATGAAAATCTCAGGAGTAGGTCGACTGGCACTTGCGAACTGCTTTTGCTTCGGGCACCGCGCGGCAAGAAAGACTGAAGAAAATGGCATCGGCTGCATCTTGTATACCCCTGTCGCACTGACGTCGGGGAGGAGGCGACAGCAACCGACGCCGGATCATGACTTTGGAACTCAGGTCAGTTGGGGAACCGCCTGACAGCAGGATATCCCAAGTGTAATGACTGCAGCAGTGTCACATGATGAAAATCCTTGTCTTTATGAAAGATCAAGTAAAGGGGCACGGCAGACCAAGCTTGGATCTCAGAAACCCTTCTGGCCAAAGTAATGGGCACTAGAAAAGCTGTCTTCCAGGACAAGAATTTAAAATCTACTGATGCTGCTGGTTCAAATGGGGGAGCCACCAATGCCTGCAGAACTACGGTAAGGTCCCAAGGAGGGACGGAATCCTTAACCGGGGGACATAAAAGAAAAGTACCTTTCAGAAAAGCTTTACACAATTTCAAAGAGGCCAGAGCATTCATATTTTCGCCTACATGAAAATTAGATACGGCTTGCCAGTTGTACTTTCACCATAGAGGAACTAGCCCCTTATTGGAAAATATTGGACAAAAACTCCAACACTGCAGGAACCAGGGCCGTAAAGGGATCTAGGTTCCTCTGAGAAGCCCACATTGAGAAGCGTTTCCATTTGCTGCGATAAACCTTCCTAGTGGAAGCTTTGTGTGATGCCACCAAAGTGTTCTTTACTGAAGATGACAGACCAGGAGTTCTAGCAATCAAGGGAACTGCAGCAACCAAGCAGTCAGCTTGAGGCTGCCCAGATCGGGCGGAATGAAGCGCGAGGGATGAGAGATGAGATCCGGGCAGGGATCCAAAATCCAAGGAGGAGTTAGAACATGAGACCAGAGGAAGGGGTACCAAACCTGACGAGGACAGAACAAGGCAATGAGGATCACTTCGCACCCCAGTCGGCAAGCTTTCTGAAGAAACTTCGGAATGAGAGGTAACTGGGATAAGCATACAGTAACCCAGGAGGCCAAGCATGGACGAGAGCGTCTCTGGGGGTGTCCCCTGGTGAGGGGATCAAAGAGAAGAAATCGCTGCACTTTGCGTTGGAAGGAGATGCGAAGAGATTGCAGCAAGGCTGACCCCACACAAGGAAGATCTCCTCCGCTACTGACCGTTTCAGAGACCACTCGTATGGCATTAGAATAGCCTGACTCAGTCTGTCCGCTAAAATGTTGGAGCGCCACAGGATGTGCATTGCAATCAGAAACAGACTGGTGGAGATCACCCACTCCCAAACTCTCATGGCCTCGCGACAGAGTGGGTAAGATCTGGTTCCTCCTGGTTTGTTGATGTACCAGACAACAGACATTGTCTGACATAACCGCATTCGTCCCCGGGGGAGGAACAGCATGAAAGGCTTGCAACGCTAAAAGCACTGCCCTCATCTACAGAACGCTGACATGCAATCTCTTGGTGTGGGACCACGTGCAATGGACCATCCTCCCCAAAGAGTGCCCCCCACCTGAGCTGGGAGGCGTCTGTGGTTACTGTGGCTTGGTATGAGGGTGTTATGAAGGGATGACCTGCCAAGATTTCCAGTAACTGTAGCCACCAGAGAAGAGAAATCTTGCAGGCTCTGCTGATTCGTATTGGATAATCCATGGGGAGAGGTCTAACCAAGACCACTGAAATGCCAGGGTCCACTGAAGCACCGGCATGTGAAGGCACACACAGGGAAGGATCGAGACTGCTGCGGCCATGGAGCCTAGGGCTTGGAGAAAGTACAGTTGTGTACCTACCACAAATGTAGATGTTTGAGTGTATTCACTGTTGCAGTCATTACATTTGGGTTTATCCTGCTGGCAGGCAACCCGCAGTCGGCCTGAATTCCAAAGTCTTGGTCCAGCGTCAGTTGCTGTCACCTCTTCCCTGACGTCAGTGCACCAGGGGTATAAAAGATGCAGCAGACGCCATTTTCTTCAGTTTTTCTTGCCCCAGATGTCAGGTGACCCCAAAAGGGTTGGCTAAAAATTATGCCAATAAAAATGCAAGCACTAAAATAAACATTACCTTCATCTACAAACAAATACACCACATAGGTTGTATAGAATAGAGAAGTACAGTTAAGTCCCAGCAATGAAAGGGGGATGGTGGGTAACCTGAACTGCAACAATGAATACACTCTAACATCTACATTTATGGTATGTACACAACTGTACTATTTTCGTGTTTCACTGTTGCATTCATTACACTTGGGTTGAATCCCAAAGCTGAGGTTGGGTGGCTGGGTCTAAATAGAATTAGGAGTTGCTATGAGGCCCTGCAGAACTGCAGTGGCAAAGCCTGCTCTGGATTTAAGAGGTAAGTGGTAGTGCTTTGTAAAAGTGTGCACTGAAGTCCAAGTTGCAGCCTCTAAAATGTCTTTCGTTGGTACTCCTCTGAGGAAGGCTGCTGAAGTGGCTGCTGCTCTGGTTGAATGTGGCCTAATGCCCTTAGGCACAGATTTGCCATGTTGTGAATAGCAGAAACAAATGCAGTGGCCTATCCATTTTGAAATGGTCTGCTTTGAGATGGCCTTTCCTTGCGATCCTGCAGCATATGCCACTAAGAGTTGCTCAGTCTTTCTGAAAGCTTTAGCTCTGTCCAAGTAGAAGCATAGCTGTCTGTGTATGTCCAAAGAATGCAGAAGTCTCTCCCCCTTATTCTGTGGGTTTGGATAAAAGGTAGGCAAGTGAATGGTTTGGTTAAGGGCCACACTGGACACTACTTTACGCATAAATGTTGGGTTTTTGTCCTCAGAGAAACCCTGTCTGGATGGAAAATTATAAAAGGTTCCACAGCCATTAGAGCCTGTAACTCAGACTCTTCTTGCCGAGGTTATTGCTAGGAGCAGAGCTGTTTTCCATGATAAGAATTTTCTCAGCTGTATTGGCTGGCTCAAAAAGAGGCAGTGTGAGTTTTTCCAAGACCTAATTGAGGTCCCATGCAGGTATTAGTGCTCTCCTTGGAGGTCTTATGTGTTTGGCGCCACTGAGGTACTGCCTTAGTAGTGGATGTGAAAAAATAGGTGGGTCCGTATTGTCTATGAGCTGAAATGGCAGAGGCATGGATCTTAATTGATGAAAAGGATAGGCCTTTGTCCAGCATCTAAGTTAGGTATTGTAAAATCTGAGGAATATTTGGTAAAAGCGTGTCAATTCCTTGTGCCTGGTTCCAAGCACGGAATCGCTTCCATTTTTCTGCATAAGATTTTCTGGTGCTGGGCCTCCTGGCCTCCAAAGTAACATCCATAACTGCTTTAGAGGGAGGTGCGTTCTGAAGGATTACATTATCCGCCATGCTGCCAGATTTACGGATCTGAGCTGGCTGTGCAGGATCAGATTGTTTTGTTGGGTCAATAAGTGAGGAATTTGAGGTAATGTCCAGGCTGGGCCTTGAGAGAAGCTCTTTAGGTTTGGGTACCAGTGCTGGTGGGGTCAGTCTGGGGCAATCAGTATCATTTTTGGCTTCTCTTGTCTGACCTTTAGGAGTACCTTGGGGAGGAGAGGCAGTGGAGGAATGGCATATACTGTAAGGGGCTTCCGGCTGAATGATAGAGCATCCACTTTCCACGCTTGCTTGTGATGTCCTTGTGCAGAATCTCTGTAGTTGGCAGTTGTGAGGGGAGGCAAACAGGTCTATGTTTGGGCATCCCCATTTCCTTATGCTGAAGATTTGTGGATCCAGTTTCCACTCATGAGGATCCATGAGGTTTCTGTTTAGTTCATCTGCCAGAGTATCTGTTTTTCCTGGCAGGAATTGTGCTTGCAGGTGTACTTGAAAAGTCAATGCTGTGTTCCACAAAGTCATGGCTTGTCTGCAGAGGGGGTAGGAATGTGTGCCTCCCTGCTTGTTTATTTATCACATGACTGTGACCATCTTCATCAGTAGTTGTCCTGGATGTAGTAGATCCTTGAAAGCTGTCAGGGCATTCTGAACAGCTAGCATCTCTTTTTGATTGATATGAAGATGCATTTGGTTTGCGGGCCATGTGCCCTGAATACATTTTCCAGCCATGTGGGCCCCCCAGGCATAATCTGATGCATCTGTTGTTAGTGTCTGCCTGGCTGTGGGTAAAGTGAATGGCTGTCCCTTGTTGTGGTGAGAAGTCTGTTCCCACCATCGAAACTCCCGTTGCAGGCAGGGAATGAGGGTAATTAATGTTTCCAGGCTGTGGCAATGTTGAGTCCAAACACTTTTTAGATACCATTGTAATTTCCTCATATGCAGTCTTGCATATGGAATTAGCAGAATGCAGGATGCCATGAAGCCCAAAGCCCGCAGAATATTTCTTGTGGATAACTGGGTCTTTGTTGACAACATTTTGAAGTAAGAAGTCAGTTGCCTTTGTTTGTCTGGCGTGAGATAAGCCATCTGGCCAGTTGTATTTAGGCTTGCACCCAGGAATATTATCTCTCGAGAGGGTACTAGTTTTGATTTTTTTTTTCGTTTACTGTGTACCCTAGGCAAATTAGTAATCTTTTTACAAACGCCTGATGCTTTAGTAGAATGTCCTTGTTCTCTGCTTGAACAAGGCAGTTGTCCAAGTAAGGATATATCTGAATTTCTCGTCTGCAAAAAGCAATTACTGGTGCCAGGCATTTTGTGAAGACCCTGGGCGCAGTAGATAAGCCAAGGGGCAGTGCAGAGAATTGGGAGGGCATTGAGCCAGCTATGAATCTGAGGAATCTTCTGCAAGATTGTCTGATTGGGACATGCAGGTATGCCTCTTTTAGGTCCAAAGTTACAAGCTAAGCCTTCTTGCCCGGCATGGGCAGAAGCTGCTGCAGAGTCAACATTTTGAATTTTGGAACGTCCAGAAATGTGTTTAGAATAGACAGGTCCAGTATTGGTCTCCAGGCTTTGTCCTTTCTGGGTACCAAGAAAAGTAGAGTAAAATCCTTGTCCCTGCTCTTGCTGTGGTACTTACCGAATGGCCCTCATGTCCATGAAGGATGAAACTTGCTTTTGTGCCTCTGCCCATTGATTGTGTGGCAGGTCTGGCATACCTTTTGCCCTTGGCAGGGTGAGAAAGTGGAACCTGTAGCCCTGAGACACTATATTCAAGACCCATTTGTCCTGGGTCATCATGTGCCAATTTTGTGAAAAAAGTGCTAGTTTTCCCCCTAAGGGGGCTGCCAAAAGATAAGAGCTTGGTGCTGGCAGAGGAAAGTCATTTGGACTGTTTCCTGTATGGCTGTGATTTGTCTTCTCCGCTTTTGGAGGTAGAAGCACCCCATTGTTTAGGCCTGTATGAGCCTTAGGGCTGGGATCTGCCTCTGGGGCGTCTGTATATGCCTCTTTGTGGCCTGTCTAGACACTGGAAAGGACCAATTCTTTGTAGGCCAGTTCCTGCTAAATCTGGGTGGCTGTACCTGTAAGAAATCCTTAACAGTCTGCAAAGATTTCACTTTGTCCTCCATTTTCTTCAACACCTCTTCTGCTTTAACACCAAACAAGGTATCACGCTGTAATGGAGCATCCAATAATTTTGCTTTAACATGATCAGGCAGATTCTGTTCCTTTAACCAAGCATGCCTCCTAATGACAGAACCAGTAACAGTGGCCCTGCAAGAGGCCTCCAGAGAATCAAAACCACATTGCAAAGTATGCTTTCCCACTTGTTCAGCAGCATGCAATAAATCCTGCATTTCCTTGTTTTCTGCACATTCAGAATTTGTCAACATTTTCTGTTTTAGTAGTGACATTAAGTATTGCTGATATTTAAGCATATGAAACTGACAATTTAAAGCCCTTACAGCCAAGGTAGCAGAAGTGTAAACCTTTTTCCCCAGTCTGTTCTTTGCCCTTCAATCCCTATCAGAGGGGATAGGTTTTTTTGCAGTGGAAGCCTTGACCCCTTTGGGACCCCTGAGATATAGTTTCTGGGTCAGCAGCAGAGCTTTTATAAAGAAATTTATGTGAATCTGGAACCCTGTATTATCTGTCTGGCTTAACAGATGCAGGGGTTAGAGAGTCAGGAGACAGGCCAGACTCTGAAAATACATCATCTACAATGTCTAAAACAGGGGGAATAGCAAAAGGCCTGTGCTGAGGTAGTAAAAGAAAGTCTCTGAGCCTTTTCTTAGATTCTGAGTAATCTTGGCTCTCCCAGTGAAAGTGCTCCCTCATGGTATGCAGGGTTTCCCCAAAAATATAATCCTCAGGATGAGAGGCTGAAGGGATAGATTCTTCAGCATCAGAATCCTCATAGGGAGGAACAGAGTATTCCTGTTCAGAAGAGGAGTCAGAGGAAATGGAAACCTGATCTGAGGATTCATATTCTGTCTCTTGCCTAGGCCTCTTATTAGGAGGGGGATGGGAACCCCTGTTCAAAGTAATTAGGTCTTCGGACATTTTGAGCATCTGTTTTTTAGGCATGGAGGCCTGTCCATGGGATTGCTGCACTTGTTTCTTTGTCTTTAGTGGTGCTTTAGTCTTTGCCTTTGAAGCTGAAGTCGGTTTTACATACAACTGTGTAGGCCTGAAAACACCCTCAGAAGTCTATGCCTGCTCAGCGGCTCCGGACCCATCTGAGGGAATATTTTCCGAGTGTCCAATACCTTGAGTTTCCTAGTCGGCTCTACGTGGGAGTCGGAAGTGGCCTGCGGCTCTCAGGTAGCGGGCGTCAGGGGCTGCAAAAGCGCCTCACTGAGAACCGGCGACTGGCTTAGAAGAAGCCTAGTCAGTTTTGGACCTCGGATGCCTGTCCTTTTCCTTGCATTTCTTGTGAATTGCGGTAGTCGGATGGCTATCAGACGACATTGTGTATTTAAATCTTCGACCAAAGTAATGAAAAGCAAAATCGTACCGACGCTTATTAGTGCGTTGGTCAAATCTAGCAAAAACCTGCAATTAGCAAAGTCGTGATCAGGGCCTAGGCAAGGAATACAATAAGAATGGAAGTCCTTATGAGGTATTTGCTTCCCACAAGAAATACAATTTTTAACTTTTTCTGACATCGGTCTGGAGTAAGAAAAAAGTTTCCCCAATGAGGTACTTAGCTTTAAATGAAGACTTCGGATCTGAAATTCGAACACAAAAATCTCAGGAGTCGGCCGTCTGGCACTTGCGAACTGCTTTTGCTTCGGGCACCGCGCGGCATGAAAGACTGAAGAAAATGGCGTCAGCTGGATCTTTTATACCCCTGGTGCACTGACGTCAGGGAAGAGGCAACAGCAACCGACGCCGGACCAACACTTTGGAATTCAGGCCGACTGCGGGTAGCCTGCCAGCAGGATAACCCAAGTGTAATGATTGCAACAGTGAAACACGATGATCATCATTGCTCGCCGTTGGCATCCTGGGGCCGAGGATCACTGACACATGAGCCCGTAGGTTCTGGACCCCGTCCAGAGTGAGAAAAACTTGCAATAGTAGTGTGTCCAGCTGTGCCCTTATAAATTCCAAGGTCTGTGTCAGGTTAAAGCGGGACTTGGAGATGTTGATGGCAATCCCTAGGTTGACTGCAAGATGCAGGAAGGAGTCTCTGGCCCTGCAAAGTACACGCTTGGTGGCAGCAGCGAGGAGCCAATCGTCTAGGTAAGGAAAATCCTGAATTCCCTGAAGCCTCAGGTGAGCTGCTACGACTGCCATAACCTTGGTAAACACCCTGGGGGCTGTGGTGAGACCGAAGGGTAGGGCTCTGAACTGGAAATGATTGGCTCCCAGCTGGAATCAAAAATCTCCTGGAGCTTCTGCAAATTTTAATATGGTAGTAAGCGTCCTGGGGGTCTATTGAGCACATCCAATTGCATTCTCGGAGGCAAGGTAGAATGGACTGCAAGGTGACCATTCGGAATTTCTACTTGGCTACAGTCAGGATCAGAATTGATAGGTCCAGTATGGGCCTGGGGTCCCCCATCTTTTTTGGCATTAAAACCTGGAGTAAATGCCTAATCTGGACTGATCTGGGGGACCGTTTCGATGGCCCGATTGCGAAGCAGCTTTGAAATTTCTTGCGCTGCCGCCTCCCCCTTTGAGCGGGTGGAACATCCGGGAGGTGCTTTGGTTGGATGGGTGGGGCAACGAACGGGATGGAGAAGCCTCTGGATATTATTTGGAGCACCCAATGGTCCGTTGTAATGGACTCACAAGCCGTTAGGTTCAATGACAATCTTCCCCCGACTGTCTCCAGAGTAGAACAGTCAGGCAACCCCTTAGGGTTGCTGTGCAGGTCAATCTGAGAAGGTCTCCCTAGACCCAATGTTCCTCGGGCCCCCTCTGCCTCTGGGGCGGCGTCGGTCTTGTCCCCCTCTGCCTCTAGGAGACGAGATGTCCTGAGAGTCCTGGGAAAACTGAGATTTTAGGAATCATATTTTCTTTTGCCCTCTCTGATTCCTAGAAAAGGATCTTTAAGGGCTAGAGAAGCGGACTCCAATGGCAGACCAAGTCTTCCTGGTCCTTTTCGCTCTTGACCAGGGGGTCGCGAACTGTCTTCCCAAACAGGGAGGAACCATCAAAGGGAGCATTTGTCAATGACGCCTTGAAGGGGTCCGCAAATTGACAAAGTCTGAGCCAAGCGTGTCGCCTCATAGCCACGCTGGTCCCAGCCACCCTAGCCACTCCTTCCGTGGCATGGGAAAGCAGATGCATGGACGTGTTCGAGACAGATTTCAGAGTCTACAATTTCGCTGAGAACAGCCGCTTGTCCTCTGGCGACAGACTCTGGGGGCAACACAGCGAATTCCGTGACTAGGTCTTGCTGAAGTCGAATGACGTGTGCCAAATAATTCAGCGCTCGTATAGAAAATGTCACTGAAGAAAAGACTCTCTTCCCAAACCGATCCACCGCCCTAGACTCCTTGTCCGGCGGTTGGACCGAAGAATTTTCCTGTGCCAGTTCTTTTTTGGTGGCAGGTGCAACCACCATAGCATCCATCGGGGATCACTTGTACCGGGCCGGTCTGTGGGAGGAGAAAGGATCCTGTCCGGGCGTTTGGGTATTGGCTCTATGGTATCAGGCTCCTTCCATGCCTGTGTGGTAATGAGATCCACTAAGGGATTTGCAGGAGGGGACACCCAAGATGAAGATGGGCCCATGCCAAAGGCCTACAAGAATACTGACTCGTCCGTAGACGTAGAGAGTTTTGGGGCTGACCAACCTCCCCTCTGGCAGAGGATTTCCATGAGGTCTCCAAAGGAGTCATCCTCAGGAGGTGACCTGGGGGAACCCTCACCTTCATCCAAATCAGTATCTTCTGTGAGGAACTTGGGGGAGTCCATGTGCCTCCTCTTACACGAGTGCTTACAGGGACCCTCTTCAGTGGGACTCTGAAGAGGGCTCGTAAGTCTCGGGGGGGTTCCATGACGGGATCCACCTGGGGGCCCTCTAGCACGGGCTGTCCCTGGGACAAGCTGATGGGAGTCGTGACCAAATCCATGGAAGCTTGGGTGGAGTCCAAGGCGATGGGCTGGGGTCTCAATCCTTGGGAGAGAACCCTCTCCACCATGTCGAAGGCCGAAGGAGAGTGCACCTCCTTAGCAACCAACAAGGAAGAAGCTCTCCCTGGCTCTGCTGTGAGGATCGGGGTCGAGGTCAAGGTAGCCAGGGTTCCGAAGGAACGACTCTGATCTGACAAAGTCGGAGCCAAAGACACCTCCATTCCCTCGGATCAGTTGCTCGGATATGAACAAGTCTGATAAGAGGAACTCAAGGTAATTTCCGGCGTTGAGGTTGGAGGAACCGTCGGCTCCAAACCCCCAGCACAGACTATCCTCGGATCCATAAACCCTGAAACCGCAGGTCAGATTGGGGAAGGAGAGATTCGATGGAAGGGCGGCATAGAGGTCCCCTCTCTGGCAGGAGAGGGGCCTGGCAAGACTCCCATTTGGATTTGGTCTGAATGAACCTCCGCCATCATTCTGTCCATATCAAGCTCTGACAGACTCAGGGTTGACCGCGAGGAGGCAACTGACTTGGATCTGGCTAGTCTGTGAGATGACCTCGAAGAAGGCCTCTGGTCTGAGGGCTCAAGTCGGCTCCGGGGAGAACCTCTGGCAGCGGAGCCGAGGGAGAGGTGGTCCTGACAACTTTAGTAGGTGGGCTGGGAAATGGCTCCCGCTCTGGAGACCGTTTGTGGTGCCATTTCCCTCGCTTATCCTTGTCTCTCTTATCTTTGTCTTTAGATTTTGTCCCCATCTCAGAAGGCTTAAGAGGGAGGTTGTGTCCCAGCCTGGGGGGGGGGGGGGAGGTTGGTCGGCTACTGGAGCCGAAGTCGTCGAGTCCAACGCAGAAACTGGTAGCAGGCCCTTAGTTATCAGCTTTGCCTGCCTTTCTTTCAATGCCCTAGGGTTGAAACCTGCACACACACTACAAGGCAAAGATAGGTGGGGAACACCCAGGCAAATAACCCAAAGAGTGTGGCCATCAGCCGGTGAAAGCTTGTGGCCACACACTCTGCATTTTTTAAAGGTTGGTTTTGGCTGCTCAGCCATCACACCACTCAGCCAAAACTAAACCATCTAACCCACACACACTAGGGACGGTTAGGCCTACACTACCTCACAAACTCAAACTTTTTAGAACTTTTTTTTTTTGACAGAAAACCAACGAACAACGAAGGGGAGGAAAGGGATGACAAAAAACGACTACACTCACACACTAAATATATATCAAAAGTACCATTTACTACACCCAGCTTGGAGCTATAGAGACCACGATGCGTACACATGAAGCAGCAAATGAGATCTCTGGGAAGGTAGGAGATGTGAGGGATTATGAGTAAGGGGAAGAGCTTGGAGCAGATGCTTGAAAAATGTTGCCGGCTCGGATCCAATATGGATCCGAATACCCACAGGTTGCAAATAAATGAAGTTAACTACTTCAGATCTACAATTAAATAGCAATTCTAGACGGCCTGATAGGTAATATTTCAGGGTATTTAGAAAGTATCTTGGGATATTCTCTGGGCCCACTGATGCAGTGTTCTTGGCCTTCGAGACAGCATTAAGGACATGTTCCCTGGTGACAGGAAGGGGAGTTGTATTTGATGGTATTTCCTGAGTTAAGGTTGAGGGGAAGAGAGGGGTAAAGTTGGAGCAGACTTTTTTGGCCACTAGGTTTGCCATACCTTCTGGCTCAGTATAAGTGGTTCTATTAACAATGGGCTCTGCACACAACTGTGTACTGCCGTTGAAGTTGAGGACGAACCTAAAGAATGCCTTGTGGTTGGTCCTTGGCCTGAAAGATCAAATTTGGCTTTGGTAGAGTTTGCCCTCAGTTATTTGTTTAGTTTGATGAGAGTGCTTTTATTCTACTAGGTGTTGCACCTCCTAATTTTTGCCATGATTTTCTTCCTTCTATTATACAGCCTACTGATGTTGGAATTCCACCGGGGTAGCTTGATGTTTAAGTTACTTCAAACCAAGACAAAAACTCACAAAAATAGTAAACGCTCTGCACACCCTTCACAGTCCAAATGGTAAAACAGCAAAAATCAGGTATCAGAGCGAAACACAGCTGGTAAGTTTTAAAACACATCCAAAGGCAGCAATTCCACCCACTGCAAGTCTTTTATTGAAACAAACAGATAAATCCTGTAAGCACTTTCACCTAACAGGGCTTCATCAGACCATAATGCATCACTGATGATAACTCCTTCTATAGTAAAAAAGACGTGAAAAACTTGAATTCAAAAATTTTCTCTCAAGTGACAAGATCATAATCTTACCAAACATCTTATTCTAAAACCATTAATTGCAGCACCATAAAAAATAAACATAAAAAGTATAAAAAATATATGAAAATTAATATAAAGAAATACATGTAAGGATATATATAACAAATATATAAAAAATATATATTTTAATATACAAATACATAAGTACTAATGGGAATATATGCTCAAACTAATAAATACTCATTACATGTTGTTGTTGTCTTTCGGCTTTTCCCGGTTAGGGGTCGCCACAGCGGAACTCCGGTCTGCTAATGATTGACAGTAGATTTTCACGAACGCCGAGGTGCCAGCTCAATGTTCATCCTTCAAAGAAGGTACGCCCATTTACGCATGTCTTTTGAACGCCCACCCAACCGCAGGGAGGACATGCAAACTCCACACAAAAGGCACTCCAGCAGAGAATCAAATGGGAGAACCTCTTGCTGTGAGGTAACAATGCTACCGCTGCACCAAGGACACAAATTTCATGTGCCTATTCTACACAATATAAAATGTTTGAATTCAAGTTTTTGGCGCCTTTTTTTTACTATACAAGGAGTTATCAGTGATGCATTATGGTCTGATGAAGCCATGAAGCCCTGTTGGGTGAAAGCGCTTACCGGATTTATCTGTATGATTCAATAAAAGACTTGCACTGGATGGAATTGCTGCCTTTGGATGCGTTTTAAAACTTACCAACTGTGTTTCGCTCCGATACCTAATTTTTGCCGTTTTACCATTTGATGTTTAAGTTAGTTCTGTACTTCTACAAAAGCCACACAAGAGAAAAAATATAAATGTATGATGAACAACACTGGAAACAGATCCAAAAAAAGAACAATTTATTGCACTTAGCACCTCGGCCACAACAGCCTTCAAAGAGCACTCTTTGAAGACTGTTGTGGCCGAGGTGCTAAGTGCAATAAATTGTTCTTTCTTAGTTCTGTACTACTTCCGCATGGGTATATCTACTATTATGTAGCTATTAACATGCTTGTATAGGGTTTCTGTGAACTGTTCCACACAGGCAGAAGTGTTCTCAGGGTTTAAGGCAGCTTGAAATTTTGCCAAGTTATCACTTAATAGTAGAAAGTTAGCCTTAGGAGTAGTTCCTGAATACCCCAGGGTTAGCTGGGATTCCAGGTTTTATTTTTACTTTAAAGAGGAGACAATTTTGTAGTCTGACCTTACCACAGAAGACACGACCGTAGGTGGTGTGCAGCACTCTCCCATATTGAGGAGGACCAGATCCTGTATGGTTGCGCCCCTAGTCAATGTGCTGATAATCTGGTGTAGGGATTCTGTCTTTACAAAAGCCAGGAATTTTGATACCTTTTATATGACTCCCAGTTAAAAGTGGAGTAATTAAAGCCACCGGTGAATATGGTATTGGGTTGGATGGTGAGTGTTTCCAGTAAGTTTAAATGCATGGTAAGGGTTTCCTGAGTCCTAGAGTGTGACCTATAGCTTGCAACAAAGTGGTGTTAGACTTTGCCTCTGGTGATTTGAACTTAGAGAAGCTCAAGTGTATTGCCCTGTTTGACCAGCCTTAAAGTACATTTACTTTGATGTAAATCGATACACCTCCACCTCTGGTCCGTCTCTGTAGTAGATTGTCTAAATGTATGGAAGACATTGCAAGCTTGCATTGTCAGTGTGCTCTTCACAGCTTTAAACCATGTTTCAGTGACTGTACAGATATCAGCATTCTCTAGAGTGAAGACTAGCACTGAGCAGCAACATCTTTAGACTTTCTTGATTTTGATTTCAGTTAGGCATTCCCTAAAAAAGGCACTATGGAGAAAAATGTTTAGGCAAATGTTTAAAAGCCTAGAGGGGAGAGATGCAGACCATCCTTGGCAAAGCAGCGTTGTCTGAAGACCATCTCCTTTCATGCTGTCAAATACTACACCCCCTTAGAGTGACACCAGAAACTAAGAGAATTACTAATGTCAGTCCTCTCTTGTTCACATTGTGGCATCATCCACAGAGAAGGTAAAATGGTGCTCAGTGCTAAGCTCATACCAGCCTGGAATACATTACAAGAGCTCCATGATGTCTCTCTTCATATACTCTATGGAGGTATGTCTCAGGTCATTTACATCCACATGGACTACGACTAAGCCATAGTGATATTTGTGGTCCAGTGACCGGAGTGCATGTGTAATGTCGCGGATCCTGGCCTCTGATAAGGAACTATGACACACTAGTTACTCACTCTGGTAAGGGACATCACTGTGCCTCACAATAGTCTCTCCAATAACCAAAATGTTTGACTTTTTGGCAGCTTGTCTTATGGGTTTAGAAGTAAAGGCTCCACGAGATGTGGGTGTTTTGAAAGAGTGCATTCAAGGCTAAGGGCATTCGTTATGCATGCTTCGTCTAGGAGGTCTTTGGGGTTTAGGATGGTTACATTTAGGTACCTCAGCATACATGGGTCTATGTGCTTTGAACTCTGTGTGATGGGTGCAGCATGTATACTACTGACAACCTTACTGACATTATGAGTGCTTTTATGCGAGAACTTTGCCTCCAGTGACACTGTAAAAATACATCTCTCACATACAGATCAGTTTGAGAATTAACTTATCAGTAAACATGAGGCAATTTCTACATTGCCTCAGGATGCCCATATCCAAGCTGGCAACAGAGATGGTGGGAAAGTTCATGTGCATGGAAACAGACCCTTTTTACCGATTAAGACAGTGGGAATGAGAAAAAGTAATGACGAGTATCCAGTTTGCAACTCTGGGGCAGTGCTTGTCACTGCAAACTAGTTGTCCTGTGTGCAACTAGGTATTGATGAAATTTGAAGTGTGCTTTTACAGGAAAAATGTAAATTCAAATTGTCTGCGTCTATGCAGGGCACTGCTAAACGCTTGAGGGAAAACAAGTAGACCCTGATGATTTATGGATGAAGCACTTGGGCAGACATTCTGAAGTTAGAAGCAAATCAAGCAGCACTTACTGAAGAGAAAGAATCAGCTTGTCAAGAATGATGAGAAATGGGGTGTCGCCTGAACGGCTACTACTAATACTGGTCCACCACAGCTTCACACTGTTGAGATACAATGCTCCTTCATTTCTCCTCTCACCAGAAGCAAATCAGTAGCACCAGCCCCAAGACGAGAAGCAGGCAACAGGCTGTTTGGTAATTCACAGTCTTTCCCCAGATGATGCAAGGGTTTATACGCTTCTCATAGTCTTTTCCAGGTAAATGCCTTGAATAGCAACCAGACCATTCGTCAGGGAAGAGGCGACAGCAACCGATGCCGGACCAGGACTTTGGAATTCAGGCCGACTGCGGGTAGCCTGCTAGCAGGATAACCGAAGTGTAATGACTGCAACAGTGAAACACGATGAACATCCAGACCAGTCCCGGAAGGTCAAACACATACACTTACTACCCAACCAGAAACAAGTTAGGAATCAATGCACTCTGCTCCTTCTCTCACCAGTTGAAAACATTAAGCACAAATTCCAAGCTGGTACCCATGAAGCAGTTATTAGGCTTTCTGGCGACCAGCAGTCTCCAGGAAATAATGTCTGTTCCTTCTCTCATCAGGACACAAACAAAAGCACTACTCCCAAGATAACTACTGAGAGGCAGAATACTGGCTCTCCAATAACTGGTGGTCTTGAAGTAGATGCTGCAGATTTTAAAGGTAGGATGGAAAAAAATGGGTTAACATCCTAAAAGCTGCAGTGTACACTGAGCACTTGTATATGAAATGGGGTACTTTAAGCTTTAGCTAAGTGGAGAGTCACTAATTTTAAAAGAGCAAGACAGATTGGAATGGCGTAGGCAATTGTACTCTGGTTCTATGGAATACAGTGGAATGGGCCAGTAAATTCAAACAGCTGAAGGAGAGTGAGTTCACAAAATAATACTTTTGTTCTTATTCACAATAACCAATAAAACAGAAGAGAGAAGGAGATACATGGTCAAATTAACTTAAGGGGCAGGCAACTAGAATGACAGGCGAGTTTAAAAACAACAGCATCAGGGTGGGATGGTGGTGAAAATGTAATTTATGCACGAGTCACAAGAGATACAGTTATGGTCTCTTTCCTAGTTTACACATACAATTAAAAGCAGAATACAAGTAAAATACAGTGTACAGAGAATAAATCACAATATATAGAAGGCGGCAATGACGATACAAAATACAAGAAATCAAAATCAACCCAACCTTTCCCTCACAGCAAGCTGTGGCATGAGTCTGGGTGATTTCCTCCAGTAAAGCATGAGCTGGGAAATCAGATTGCTGCGTGGGCCTGCCAGAGAAAGTTTCTTGAGACCCAAAATTCCTCTGACCCCCGCTGCCTCTGGGCCGGAGTCTACCCTGTCCCCCTTCTGCCTATAGGGGGAAGAAGAGCCCCGAGGGTCCTGGGAATACTTAGACTTCTGGAACCACATCTTCCTTTGCCCTCGCTGATTCTGGGAAAAGGATCTTTAAGGGTTCGAGAAGCGGATTCAGACAGCAGACCGTGTCTTCCCATCTTTCTCACTCTGGATCAAGGTGTCTCGGACAGTCTTACCAAAAAAGGGTAGATCAATCATACATTCACAAAAGATGCCTTGAAGGGTTCAGTGAACTGACAATCTGAGACAGGCGTTGTGCCTCATGGACACGCCAGACCCAGCTGCCCTAGCTGCTCCTTCAGTAGCAAGTGAGAGAAGTCGCATAGACATGTTTGAAACCACTGTCAAGGTAGCCATCCTCGTAGAGAACGTGGCTCTGTCCTCCTGCGACATGGACTTTGGGGGAGACTCAGCCAGTTCCTTAACTGGGTCGCGCTGTAGTCTAGTAATGTGGGCCAGATAGTTCAACACCCTGACAGAAAAGATCGTTGACGCATAAACCCGCATTCCCTAGGCTGTCCATCATCTTAGACTCACGGTCAGGGGGATGAACCGAGGAACTCTCTCGGGCTAGTTCCTTTTTGGTGGTGGCTGCTACCACCACAGTGTCTACAGGAGACACTTTATTCCACACTGGTCTGTCTGTAAGGGGGGGGGGGGGCTCAACATTTTGTCTGGGCATCATCACAAAAAAGCCTGGAAAGTGGATGCCCAGTCCTTCAGCTGGAAACACCTATCAGTCTATGCCTTTCCCTCTCTGCCTCTACTCTCCAAAGTTCTACTAAAAGTCAAACAGGACAAACCAAGAATGATTTTGATTGCTCCAGACTTGCCTCGCCAACACTGGTACACACTCCTGCGCAGTGTGTCACACCTTCCACCGTGGCACCTGCTTCGGACACCTTACTTACTGTCTCAGCAAAACAACCAAACTCTGCACACTCCGCTCCAAACTTTGAATCTTGCAGCATGGCTAATCAATTAAATTCACCCTTAGCAAACCTGTGATGGATGTCATTTTGCAGGCGAGAAGACCTACTACTAGAAAATCTTATGCTGACAAATGCTACCAGCAGTTGTTCAAATTTTCTTTGAGATTTAGTCCTGTTTAAGTAAAATCTAAGTTGTCTGTGTATAACCAATGAATGCAGAATCCGCTCCCCCTTGTTCTGTGGATTGGGAAAGAACGTTGGCAAATGAATGGACTGATCAAGAGCCACACAGGATATCACCTTAGGCATGAAGGATGGGGTTGGTCCTGATAGATACCCTGTCATCATGAAAAATGATGAAAGGCACCACTGCCATAAGAGCCTGTAATTCGGAAATCCTTCTAGCTGAAGTTACTGCTAAAAGAAAAGTTGTTTTCTAGGAGAGAAACTTTTAAGTCTGCAGTAGCAGCTGGCTCGAAAGGAGGGAGAGTGAGTTTCTCCAATACAAAACTAAGGTCCCAGGCAGGTGTTTGAGCTCTCCTGAGTGTCCTGAAGTTTTTGGCCCATCTGAGATAATGCTTTAGCAGAGGATGAGAAGAGGGGAAATTCTGTGTTGTAATGAGCTGAAATGGCTGAAGCATGGATTTTTATGGAAGAAAAGGACAGGCCATTGTGAAGCATCTCAGTTAAGTATTGCAAAATCTGAGGAATATTGGGCATTGCTGTGCTTATCCCTTGAGATTGATTCCAGGCACAGAATTTTTTTCCATTTGTCAGCATAAGATTTTCTAGTAGTAGGTCTTCTCGCCTGCAAAATGACATCCATCACAGGTTTGCTATGGGTGAATTTAATTGATTAGCCACGCTGCAAGATTCAAAGTTTGGAGCGGAGTGTGCAGAGTTTGGTTGTTTTGCTGAGACAGTAAGTAAGGTGTCCGAAGCAGGTGCCACGGTGGAAGGTGTGACACACTGCGCAGGAGTGTGTACCAGTGTTGGCGAGGCAAGTCTGGAGCAATCAAAATCATTCTTGGTTTGTCCTGTTTGACTTTTAGTAGAACTTTGGAGAGTAGAGGCAGAGAGGGAAAGGCATAGACTGATAGGGGTTTCCAGCTGAAGGACAGGGCATCCACTTTCCAGGCTTTTTTGTGATGAGTTCTTGTGCAAAATTTGTCCCACTGATAGTTCTGGGGTGAGGCAAAAAGATCTATGTCTGGGCTCCCCCATTTGCGTGTCAACATCTTGAAAATCCGTGCTTCCAGCTTCCATGCATGTGGGTCCATGAGATTTCTGCTTAGTTTGTCTGCCGGAGTATTCAGCTTTCCTGGCATGAATTGAGCTTGTAGTTGTACTTAAGCTCACGGCCGTGTTCCACAATGCCATGGTTAGTCTGCAAAGGGGGTAGGAGTGTGTACCCCCCCTGCTTGTTTATGTACCATATAACTGTGGTGTTGTCCGTCTTTATCAGTAATTGTCCTGGATGAAGGTAGTCCTTGAAGGCTGTCAGTGCATTCTGTACAGCTAGCATTTCTTTTTGATGTGAAGGTGTATTTGATTTGTGCTCCATTTTCCCTGAATGCATTTCCCTGTCAGATGAGCACCCCATGAATAGTCTTGATGCATCTGTAGTTAGGGTTTGGGCGGCAGGGGGTGGTGTGAATGGCAGTCCCTTCTTCTGGTGGCAGGCCTCTGCCCACCATAGGAACTCTAGGCGCAGGCAAGGTATGATAGGAATCATTGTTTCCAGGCTGTGACAATGCTGACTTCATAGACTTTTTAAATACCACTGAAGTTTCCTCATATGCAGTCTTGCATATGGAATTAGAAGAATGCAGGAGGCCATGAAGCCCAAGGCTTGCAGTATTTGCCTTGCAGAAAGCAGGGTTTTTGTGGCCACCTGTTTGAAGTAAGTCACCAAATGAGTTTACTTCTCTGGCGTAAGGAAAGCCATCTGGGCAGTTGTATTCAAGCTTGCACCCAGGAATGTAATTTTTTGAGAGGGTACCAGCTGTGATTCTGTTTCGTTTAGTGTACCCTAGACAAGTTAAAACACTTTTTACAAATGCCAGATGTTTTAGAAGAATGTTCTTGTTTTCTGCCTGAATTAGACAATCGTCCAGGTATGGATATATTTGAATATTTCTTTGCCTGCAAAATGCAATTACTGGAGCCAGACACTTTGTAAAGACCCTGGGCGCAGTAGATAAGCCAAAGGGCAGTGCAGAGAACTGGTAATGCAAATAGCCTGCTTTGAAGCGGAGGTATCTTCTGCAAGATTCCCTGATTGGGATATGCAGGTAAGCCTCTTTTAAATCTCGAGTTGCCAACCAGGCATCTTTGCCTAGCATAGGAAATAACTGGTGAAGAGTCAGCATCTTGAATTTTGGGATGTCCAGAAAGGTGTTTAGAGTAGATAAGTCCAAAATTGGACACTATGATTTGTCTTTTCTGGGTACCAGAAAAAGTCTTGAATAGAAACCTTGTCACTTTTCCTCTTCTGGTACTGGTTGAATAGCCCCCCAAGTTCATGAGGGAAAGTATTTGTTTCTGGCCATCCGTTTGGAATTGGCAACATGTGGAAATGAAATCTGTATCCCTGCGATACTATATTTAAAACCCATTTGTCCTGGGTTATAAGTTGCAAGTTTTTTGCATGAAGAGCCAGTTCCCCCCCAAAGGAGCGGCTAAAAGGTAAGTGCTTGGTAAGTGTAAAGGGAAGTCACTGAGACTGCTTACCATAAGGAGGTGTCTTCTTGTTTCCAGATTTGGATGAGGAGGCACCCCCCATTGTTTTCTTCTGAAAGTCCCTTGGGACTGAAACCTGGTGCCTTTGGAATGTCTGGGTTTGACTTGAGTGGCTCTCGAAGGAACTGGAAAGGACCAGTTCTTAGTAGGCCAGTGTCTAATAAATCTTGGAGCTTGCACTTGTAAGAAATCTTTCACAGTTTGCATAGATTTAGCTTTATCTTCCATCTTTATTAGAACTTCTTCAGCCTTATGACCAAAGAGATGGTCCTGTTGTAAAGGAGCATCTAACAATTTTGCTTTAACATGATCAGGTAGAGTTTGCTCTTTGAGTCAAGCATGCCTTCTTAGCACAGACCCAGTTACAGCAGCCCTGCAAAAGGCCTCCAAAGATTTCAAACCACATTGCAAAGTACGTTTTCCAACTTGTTCAGCTGAATGCAAAAGATCCCGTAAATCTTTATTTTCCACATGGTCCGAAATCAACATCATTTTCTGTTTAAGCAGTGCCATGATATGCTGCTGATATTTTAACATATGAAATTAATAGTTTAAAGCCCTCATTGCCAAGGTTGCAGAAGTGTAAACCTTCTTACCCCATCTATCCAGCGCCCTGGAATCTCTATCAGAAGGGGTAGGATTTTTAGCAGTAGAAGCCTTAATGCACTTGGGACCCTGAGAAATGGTTTCAGGATCCGCAACAGGATTTTTGAAAAGGAATTTATGGGAGTCAGGGACCCTGTAGTATCTGTCTGGCTTACAAGGAGCCGGAGGCAGAGAATCAGGAGCTATACTAGATTCTGAAAAAACATCAACAATGTCTAGAACAGGAGGTATAGCCAAAGGCCTGTCTGAGGAAGAAGAATAAAATCCCTAAGTGTCTTTTTAGATTCAGAGAAATCCTGACTTTCCCAGTGGAAATGTTCCCTTAAGGTATGTAAAGTTTCCCCAAAAGAAAAATCCTCAGGGGGAGAAGCAGAAGGAATGGAATCTTCTACAGAGTCCTGATAAGTAGGTATAAACCATTCCTGTTCATTAGAAGAGTCAGAAGAAATAGAATCCTGTTCACAAGATTCTTAGTCAATATCTTGCCTAGGCCTCTGGGGGGAGGGGGGGGGGGTGTTGGCTACACCTGATCAGAGTAATTAAATCTTCAGCCATTTTGATCATTTGTTTTTCAGGCATTGGGGCCTGCGCATGTGGCCTAGGTGTCAGTTTTTTAGACATAGGTCGAGATTTTGGCCTTAGTTTTGAAGACTGCGTTGGTCTAATATACAAATCTGTAGGCCTGAAAACACCCTCAGAAGCCGGTGCCGGCACAGAGGCTTCTGACCCATCCAAGGTAGAGACATCCGCGAGTTCCATAATAGAAGCATCTTGCAGCATACCGGACTCCGAATGGGTCTCAGTAGAGGCCTGCAAATCAGAAGTAGCAGGTATCAGGGGCTGCAAAAGCACCTCACTGAGCACCGGTGAACTGGCGACTGGCTTAGGAGAAGCGTCGTTGGCAGTTTTGGACCTCAACAGCCTGTCTCTGTCTTTTTCTTTGCGTTTTTTAGGTATTCCGGTAGTAAGATTGCTAACCGATGACATTTTTGGATAATTAAAGCGTGATCCAAAATATTTAGAAGCAATAATGTGCCTACGTTTGATAGTGCATTGATTAAATAAAGCACAGAACCAACAGCAAGGTACATCATGGTCAGAGCCTAGGCAAGGAATACAGTACAAATGGAAATCCTTATGAGGTATTTGCTTCCCACAAGTAATGCAATTATTAACTTTTACTGACATCGGTAAGGAACAAGAAAAAGTTTCCCCAATGGGGAACTTCGCTTTTTAGTTCAAGACTTCGGATCTGAAACTCAAACGAAAATTTCATGAGTCGGCCGACTGGCACTTGCAAACTGCTTCTGCTTCGGGCACCGCGCGGCAAGAAAGACTGATGTAATGGCGTCTGCTGCATGTTTATTCCCATGACGACCTGACGTCATGGAAGAAGGGACAGCAAGCGATGCAGGATCCAAGACTTTGTTAATCAGGTCAACTGAGGGCAACCAGCCAGCAAATTACCCAAATGTAATGACTGCAACAGTGAAACATGAAGAACATCCAGGGAGTTGGAGGGAGGGAAACCAGAACTGCAACAGTGAATGCACTCGAACATCTATATTTATGGCAAGTGTACACAACTGTACTATGTTCTTCGTGTTTCACTGTTGCAGTCATCACACTTGGGTGGATTCCCAAATCTGAAGGGTGGAGGCAGTCAAGAAGAGTTAGGGCTGGCTAGTATGCCTAGCAGGACTGCTGTAGCAAATCCTGCCCTGGATTTGGAAAAGATAGGCAGGTGGTAATGTTTGATGAAGGTGTGCACCGAACTCCAGGTAGCAGCCTCCAGGATATCTCTGGTAGGGACTCCACTGAGAAATGCTGCAGAGGTAGATGTTGCCCTAGTGGAATGCGTTCTGACCCCCTGAGGGGTTGGTTTCCCATGGTGCTTGTAGCAGAAATGGAAACATTGTGCTATCCATTTGGAAATGGTTTGTTTGGAAATGACCTTGCCCTCTGCCCCTATTGCAAAGCTGACTAGTAACTGGTCAGATTTTCTGAAGGGCTTATTCCTATCAAAGTAGAATCTGAGCTGTCTGTGCACGTCCAAGGAGGGCAAGATCCTTTCCCCTTTATTTTGAAGATTAGTGAAGAAGGTTGGCAAATGGATGGATTGATTGAGAGCCACACTGGACACCACTTTGGGCATAAAGGAAGGGTTAGTCATGAGGGAAACCCTGTCAGCATGGAAAATAATTAAGGGTTCCACAGCCATGAGTGCTTGTAGCCCAGACACTCTTCTAGCTGAGGTGATGGCTAGAAGCAATGCTGCTTTCCAAGAGAGGAATTTTAACTCTGCTGCTGCAGCAGGTTCAAAGGGGGGGGGGTGAGCTTTTCCAGTACAAAGTTAAGGCCCCAAGCATTGGTGGGTGCTCTCCTTCGTGGCCTTAAGTTGTTTGCCCCTCTCAGGAACTGTTTCATAAGTGTGTGCGAGAAGAGAGGTGGCTCAGTGTTGTAATGAGCAGAAATGGCTGAGGCATGTATCTTAATGGAGGAGGAGGACAGGCTTTAGTGGAGTAGATCTGCTAGGTAATCCAGGATAAGAGGCAGAGAGGGCAGTGTTGTGTCCTCACCTTTAGAATGAATCCATGAGCAGAACCTTTTCCATTTATCAGCATAGGATTTTCTTGTACTGGGTCTCCTGGCTTCAAGAAGGACGTCCAGCACCTGTTTGCTTAAGGTTGCTGGGGGAGAATTCAAGGAATAAGCCAAGCTGCAAGATTTAGAGTTTGCAGTTGTAGATGCAGAATCTGTCCCTCCTGCTGAGAGAGGAGGGTTGGATTCTGGTGTAGGTGCCAGGGGAGCACCGATGTCAGGCTGCGCAGGAGTGGGTACCAGTGCTGGTATGGCCAGTCCGGGGCAATCAGAATTGTCCTTGGTCTGTCCTGCTTTATCTGGAGTAATACTCTTGAAAGGAGGGGAAAGGCATAGACAGAGATTTATCCACTGAAAAGATAGGGCATCCACTTTCCAGGCCCTGCTGTGAGGATTCCTGGTGCAGAATTTGCTGAGCTGGTGGTTGTAGGGAGAGGCAAAGAGATCCACCTCTGGGGTAGCCCATTTCTGAATCAGAAGGTTGAAGGTGCTGTGCTAGGAGATTTCTGCTTAAGTCATGCGCCAGTAAGTTTTGTTTGCATGGCAGGAATTGAGCTTGCAGATAGACTTGAATATCCAAGGCCGTGTTCCACAGGGCCATGGCTAGCCTGCAGTGCGAGTAAGAACGGGTTCCCCCCTGCTTGTTGATGTACCACAACTGTGGTGTTGTCTGTTTTTATTAGCAGCTGTCCTGGAAAGATTAGGGATCTGAAAGCCGTCAGGCCATCTGTACAGCTACCATCTCTTTTTGGTTGATGTGCAGATTAATTTGACTTGGGCTCCAATGGCCCTTAATACATTTTCCGTCCATGTGTGCCCCCTAGGCATAGCCTGATGCATCTGTGGTTAGGGTCTGGGTGGCTTGGGGTTGAGTAAATGGCAGTCCCTTGTGACTGCATGCTTCTGCCCAGCACAGGGCCTCCTTAGACAGTGTATGACAGGAATGACTGTTTCCAGGTCCTGAGAAGGTTGGCACCAAAGACTTTTTAAATACCATTGGGGCTTCCTCATATGCAATCTTGCACATGGAATCAGCAGTATACATGAGGCAATAATCCCTAGGGCTTGCAGTACTTTTCTTGCAGATAGCTGGGTTCTGGTGGCCATTTGTTTGAAAAAGTCTGTCAGACAGACTTGTTATTCTGAGGTGAGGAATGCCATCTGGGAAGTTGTGTCCAAGCTTGCTCTCAGGAATACAATCTTTTGACTGGGTACCAGTTTTGATTTCTTTTCTTTGATGGTGTACACCAAGGAGGTGAATTTTTTCACAAATGTCAGGTGCTACAGCAGCAATTCCTGACTGTTCATCTGAATCAGGCAATCGTCCAAGGACGGGTAAATCTGGATATTTCTCTGCCTGCAGTATGCAATGACTGGAGCCAGGTATTTTGTGAATACTCTGGGTCCTGTAGATAAGCCAAAGGGAGTGCAGAGAACTGATAATGTATAGACCCTGCCCTGAAATGTAGATACTTCCGGCATGATTCCCTTATGGGGATATGCAGATAGGCTTCCTTTAAGTCTAGGGTGACTAACTAGGTATCCTTGGCTAGCACAGAAAGAAGCTGTTGCAGGGTAAGCATTTTGGATTTTAGTACCACCAGGAAGGTGTTGAGAATGGAAAGATCCAGGATTGGGCGCCAAGAGCCCTCTTTCCTGGGTACCAGGAAGAGTATGGACACTGGCTGAATAGCTCTGATATTGAGTAGGGAAAGTACTTGGTTTTGAACCTCTGCCCACTAGTTTGGAGTAAGGTCTGGAAACCTGCTTAGAATAGGCAGTGAATGGAATTAAATTTTGTACCCCTGGGATACAATGTTGAGGACCCACAGGTCCTGAGTGATGGACATTAGTTTTTTGCATGAAGGGCAAGTTTTCCTCCTAGGGGCACAAGCAATTGGGCAGGGCTGGGGAGTGGAGTAAAGAAGTCATTGTGAGCTTTTTCTGTAAGGAGGTGGCTTACCGCTCCCTGCTTTAGGGGTGGGGGCACTCCATTGCTTAGATCTCTGCATACCCTGAGACTGTAGTCTGGGTTGTCTGTTTCTCCTGGGTCTGGTTTGAGAAGGCCTGGAGGGGGCTGGAAAGGACCAGTGTTTGGAAGGGCAATGCCTACTGAATCTAGGGGGTTGCACTTGTAAGAATTCTTTAACAGTCTGCATAGACTTAGCTTTTTCTTCCATCTTTTTAAGAACCTCTTCGGCTTTGGTGCCAAACAGTCCTAATTCAAAGGAGCGTCTAGTAACTTTGATTTGACATGGTCTGGCAAGGTCTGCTCCTTCAACCAAGCATGTCTTCGCAGTACAGAGCCAGTGACAGCTGCCCAGCAAGATGCTTCTAGGGCTTCAAAGCCACACTGCAAAATATGCTTGCTGACTTGGCTTGAAGAGAGCATAAGCTCCTGCAATTCTTTATTTTCTGCACAGTCTGAAAATGTTGCCACTTTTTGTTTAATAAGTTCCATAATATGTTGCTGGTACTTCAGCATGTGAAACTGACTATTTAATGCCCTAAGAGCAAGATTTGCAGAGGTATATACCTTCTGACCCCATCTGTTCAAAGCTCTGGAATTCCTGTCCAAAGGGGTGGGATTCTTGGTTATAGCAGCCTTGATACCTTTAGGCCCCTGGGAAATGATCTCTGGGTCAGCAGTAGGATTCTTGAAAAGAAATTTGTGAGTGTCAGGTACTCTGTAGTACCTGTCTGGTTTCCTAGGGGCAGGAGGTAAAGTGTCAGGAGTAAGACTGGATTCTATGAAAACATCATCCAGGACAGGGGGTATTGCTAAGGGCCTGTGTTGAGGCAACTCTAGAAATTTTCTGAGTCTCTTTTTGGACTGAGGACAGTCTTGGCATTCCCAGTGGAAATGCTCTCATAAGGTACGCAAGGTTTCTCCAAAAGAAAAATCCTCTGGAGGGGAGGCAGAGGGAATGGATTCCTCTGCATCTGAATCCTCATAAGCAGATAAGGGCATGTCTTCATAATCAGAAATTTCAGAGTGATCGGACTCCTGGTCTGTAGAAGTTGAAGGGGACTGGACTCTCTTCTCTTAGCAGGGGAAGGCTGACTTCCCCTAATCAGTGTAATAAGGTCTTCAGCCATTCTAAGCATTTGTTTTTGTGGCATGGGAGCAAGTGCATGCGCTTTGGTCATCGGTTTTCTGGGCATAGTGCGTACTCCGGGCCTAAGAAACTCGGTAGTTTTGGTTAAAAAAGTAGTAGTCTGAGTCTAACATCAGTTGAGCGAATAACTGCCTCAGAAGCTAGTGCCTGCTCAGTGGCTCCGGACCCCATCCAAGGTAGAGACATCCACAGGTTCCATAGTCGAAGAGTCTCGCAGCATACCGGACGTCTGAATGGGTCTCATTAGAGGTCTGCGAATCCACTGAAGCGAGCATCAGGGGGTTGCAAAAGCGTCTCACTGAGTACCGGTGGATTGGCGACTAGCTTAACAGAAGCATTGTCTGCAGTTGTGGACCTACGCGGTCTGTCTCTGTCTTTATCTTTACATTTTTTTGGAATATCAGTAGTCAGATGGCTTACCGAAGCCATTTCAGAATATGGAGATAGAGAGCAAAAGAACTGAGCAACAAAGAGAGCCCAACAACAAATGGTTCGGGTGTTAAATAAGGCACAAAAGCAACAGTGAGGGATGTCGCGGTCTGGGCCTAAACAAGTGACGCAGTAAGATTGAAAATCTCTGTGAGGTATTTGCTTTCCACAGGCAACACAATTGTTAACTTTTTCTGACACTGATTAGAGCAAGAAAAAAGGATCCCCAATGGGGTACTTAGCTTTAGAAGACTTCAGGATTATTAAATGCGTAAACGACAGTTCAGGTCGCGGACGACTGGCACTTGCGAACTGCATCTGCTTTGGGGTCCTCAGCTAGAAAGACGGATGTAATGTCTTCAGCTGCCTGTTTTTATACTCCTGATGACCTGACGTCAGTCCTGGAGGGACAGCATCCAACGTAAAAATACTAAGTCTCTGGTACTCGGGCCGACTGAGGGCTACCTACAGGCAGATAACCCAAGTGTGATGACTGCAACAGTGAAACATGAAGATCAGCAGCACATTCCCCCACTTTCAATTATCTTCAGGTTAAGAGGACCATCAGACACAGACATTGTGCCTTTGGTTTCCCTGATACTTTTTCCTCAGATGCTTTCCCACCCCCCTCAAATTCAGATGAAGGAACTGGTGGATACCATGGTGTACCTAGGCCACAAAACAGAGCTGCCATTGCATACACTGATTAAGATACTTGGTCTTGCATTTGGTGCAGATGTTAAAAAGGAGTACTAAAGACAACTGACCACATCATGTTCTGGACCCATACTAAGGAGTAGAAGTCCCCATGAGGAATTTGCTTCCTCATGCTGTTAATTTTCTCTAGCATCTGCAGACAATCTTGAGAAAGAGAAGAAAATATTCCCAAAGACAGAGCTTATCTGTGCCTCTGTTCATCGGGTCAACCTGACATAATGACTACAACAGATACAGGAGATGTTAAACTTCAGAGAGCAAAAAGGAACTGAAGACTGTGCTGGTCAACTACCATTCATATCACATCCTGATGTCAAGAAGGTAAGGAGTTATCCTGGCCATGACGGAAGGGGGATCATTAGTATTCAAGCTGGCCACAGGCTTTTGCTGGCATTAATCCAAAGAGTTATTACAATAGTGCACTAAGAAGAATGTCAACTGGTTTATCTTCCAGAAATCTTATGTTGTAGCCAAGTAAAATCTCAATGGCCTTTACATGCTCATGGAGTGCAGAACAGTCTGGCAGAGTAAATTTTGATACTACCTTGGGCAGGATTTAAGGGTAAAGTCCTAAGGCTCACAGTCTTTAAGGAGAATGGAAGGGGAAATATACACTGGGGTCTACACTTCTTATATCCTTCTAGCTGATGTAAGGGTTAACAGTAAGGTAGTTTTCCAAATCAAGAACTTTACAGGAAAACAGGGTATCAAAGTAAGCAAGCCATTCCAGTATGAAACCATGGCTCCAAAGAGAGTCACCTTTTCTGGAGTGGCCTGAAGTGCAGTGCCCCCTTCAGCTGTTAGAACGGGAGCAAACGTGCTACAGCTGGATCCACAGAGAGGATGACAGGCATCAGATTTGCATGCTAGTTTCACCTTCAAAAGCTCACTAACACACTGAAGGACCAGAGCCAACCCCCACACACACACACACACAATAAGACACACTTCTTCCACCTAGATACATAGTCTCTCCTACTGGCAAACCTATCTTTCTTGATAAATGTTAAGAATATCCTCAGAGTACTGGTGCCTAATCAGCACTAGGATTCCATCACCCATACTGTGACCTGCACAATCAGAACAACAGTGTATTGTGTCAGGAGTTCAACTCTGTGTGGAAGCAGCTTGTATTATCCTCCTACCTCTCTGATCAAGAAGAATCTACCTGTGCTCTCTGGGTCAGAATGGAGTTAACAAAAGCATGCAGAGTCTGTCCTTCCTTGCCTTTTGAATTACTTCTTTGCATTGTACATATCAGCGGTATTGCTGGATTTTTCACATGCGCAGCGTGGTATAGGCAACAGTAAAGATGGTTGAAGACCATAAAGTTCACGGATGAGGGAAACGTCCTGGCTGTGGCCAACTTCAGTGTTGTCAGGTTAATGAGCTATTTTTGGTAGCCTTCTACCTTTATCCTGAGGAAAACAAAATTTCTAGATATTGGGATCCTAGTTAGATCACTCTGAGATGGCACTAGGCATGACAGAGAGGATAAATGTGATCCCTAGGCATTGCAACAGATCTCTGGTGAATGCTTGAGCCAAGCATATCTCCCAAGGTTACCTGGATCAGTCAGGCATCCAGGGTTACAAGACGGACAACATTGATGCAAGAGATGTAGCACAGATTACAGGATTAGCATCCTGAACTTTGGAACCTTGAGGAAGATGCTTAGCTTCGAGTGTTCTTAGAGCTAGTCTCTAGGCGCCGAGCTTCCTTGGGGGTATATATCAGATTATCGAAAGCTGATGACATCGACCTCTAAAGGTCGAACAACCAAAAAAGCGAAGACCCGAAACAGTGATTTTTTTCCCAGGGAAAAAAAATGCTGGGCCATTTTTGGGAGTTTGCCATTTCCTCCACTGTGGTGCAATCTCAAGGATGGTATATTTAGGTGGGGGGGGTGTCTATATTACGAACCTTTAGACTGTTGAACACCTAAATGTCGAACACTGAAAAGTGCAACGGACAATTATGTGAATTTTTTCCCTGTGAAAAATTTCACACGGCCAATTACTTGAATTTTTTCCCAGTGAAAAACATTGCTTGGCAAATCAAACTTTAAAACCCTAGCCAAGTGGGGGGCTTTGCCCCGCACATGCTCTGACGTGGGAGGCTGTACCCCCCCACCCCTAACTAAATATACCAACTTCGAGATCGCTGTACACTGGGAAAAAAGAGCAAATCCCCGATGACGGCCAAGCGAATTTTCCCCCTGGGAAAAAATTCACATAACTGGCTGTTCACAGTTTTCAGCTTTGACATTTAGGTGTCAACGTTTAGGTGTTCAACAATCAAAATGTTCGACGACGTGACAGGAACGCGGGGGGGAAGCCCCTACTTTACATTGTATTTTTTTTTTTTTTTTTTGCAGAACAGCAATTTTTTTCCATGGAGGAAAAAAATCAGTTGCAAATGTCCAGCAGTTCTTTGGAGAGAGCTTAATCTTCCATCCCTCCAGTTTTTCTTTCATATAATCTAGAAAAATTTTCTGGTATTTTACTATATTAAGCAGGCAACTGAGAGTGCTCATAGACAGGGTGGCAGAAATATAGACTTTTTTGTCAAAATGACCCAGTTTTCCCCTCTTGGCCATTATGGGGAAGGGTTTATGGAGGTGCTGCGCTTAGCTTCCTTTGGACCCTGTGTCACTAATTCAGATCAGCAGGAGGATTCCGAAAGACAGTTTTTTTTGGGAACCCAGGACCCTGTAAAAATGTTTTGCCTTCCTAGGAGTAGGTGGTTGCGAGTCAGGCTGCAAGGAGGAGTCAGAAATATCATACCCTACTTCCAATACTAGAGGAATGGCCAGCAGTTTATGCTCGTGGAGTTTAAACTACTGAATCTTCGTCTTGGAGAATAATCTTGAGCCTCGCATTAGAAGCACTCCATCATTTTATGGAGCGTTTCCTCAACAGTGAAATATTCAGGTGGTGAAGTGGAGGCTAAAGTATCCCCAGAGTCATTATCTGCACATGAACCCATGAACAACTGGTCTACATAAGCCAATTCATCCTCATCCAAATCATAAGAATGTAAGGACTCCCAAGGGTAGAAGCTCTTCCAGCAGGTCGGGGAGCTACAGTCTGAAGCAAATTGTCTGCCAGATTAAGCAGATACGGCAGGTAGACCTGGTAGGGTTGGGAGTGTGAACACCTAGGCTTAGACTTGGCAGAAAGGATCCTTCTAGGTTTGGCCAAAGGCTTAGTCCTAGGTGTGGCATCAGAGGTACTGGGACCAGGCTACAGGTAGGCAGCCACGTACTGAGCACAGCCAACTGGCGACCCCTTAAATGTTCTCAGGAATCCGCACTCCCTATATCTGCAGCCCTAACACAGGAGTTGGAAGCTAAAGCCATGACCTGCAAAACAGTCTTAGACTTAACTGACAACCCTTCCCCTTCAACCTGTGTGGATGTACCTTGGTCAAGAGACATGTCAGACTTCAAAGAGCACTTAATGGCCTCCAACACTTCCTCGGCCATAAGAAGGGACTGCAAAGGCATCTCCTATCAAACTACCACAAGGATGGGCACACCAGCTGAAGACAAAAGTGTCTCACCTGCCACTCTATTAAATTTTTGATCCTTCTCCCCATGTATTTCGAGAGTAGAGGTGAGAAGGAAAGGCAGACACCATACCATGTGAAGATCCCAGACACCTTTTATTTTCCTCTAAAAATTGTACCAAAGATTGGCCCTACAACAGATCATAAGCTGTAAAGTGGGTTCAATGGGGATAATTTTTTACATCGTGCTCCAGGCCTGAGTGAAAAGGCACAATCAAGAGAGATGTTAATCCTAGAACTCGTATAAAAAACACAATAAGAAAAGGAAAGGAAGTTTTCCCCAATGGGCCACTTAGGTTTGAAGTAGTACACTGGTCTTCTGGACTGTAGACGTCTGTGTTGGTCGGTCTGAAACTTCAGGGTTTGATGACAGACAGAGTTGTAAGATTCTGCTGGCTGACTACCCCTACACCCACACATCCTGACGAAGTTTCATGGCACCTACCAAGCCAGAATGAGGGAGTTAAATCTGTGGTACTCGGGCCAGCCAAGGGCTACAACAGAAAGGAATACCTGCAAGGTTATTAATGCAACAATGAAACATGAAAGTACATTTGTGTACACTTACCATAAATGTAGATGTTAAGAGTGTATTCACTGTTGCAGTCATTACATTTGGGTAATTTGCTGGCAGGTTGCCCTTAGTCGGCCTGATTAACAAAGTCTTGGGTCCTGCTTCGGTTGCTGTCCCTTCTTCCATGAGGTCAGGTTGTCAGGGGTATAAAACATGCAGCAGACGCCATTAAGTCAGTTTTTCTTGCCCCAGATGTCAGGTGCTCCCCACATGGAAAGAAAAAACAGGGGGCTGGAGGGAGGGTAACCAGTACTGCAACAGTGAATACACTCGAACATCTACGTTTATGGTAAGTGTACACAACTGTACTATGTTCATCGTGTTTCACTGTTGCAATCATTATATTTGGGTAGATTCCCAAAGCTAAGGTTGGGAGGATGGATTTATACGGCATTAGGACCAGTTATAAGGCCCTGCAAAACAGCAGTGGCAAAGCCAGCTCTGGATTTAGAGAAGATTGGTAAGTGATCATGCTTGGTAAAAGTATGAACTGAACTCCAGGTAGCAGCTTCTAGAATAACCCTGGTAGGAACGCCACTTAGAAAGGCTGCTGAAGTAGATGCAGCCCTGGTGGAATGAGATCTGATCCCCTGGGGATAGGTTTTCCATGGTGCTTATAACAGAAATGAATACAATGGCGTATCCATTTAGAAATGATTTGCTTTGAAATAGCCTTCCCCTCTGCCCCTGCAGCAAATGCTACCAGCAGTTGTTCAGATTTCCTTCGAGATTTAGTCCTGTCCAATAGAATCTTAAGTTGTTTGTGTACATCCAATGAATGCAGAATCTGCTCTCCCTTGTTCTATGGATTGGGAAAGAAAGTTGGCAAATGAATGGACTTTATTAAGAGCCACACTGGATACCACCTTGGGCATAAATGATGGACTGGTCTCGAGTGACACCCTGTCTACATGAAAGATGATGAAAGGCTCCACTGCCATAAGGGCCTGTAATTCAGATATCCTTCTAGCTGAAGTGATTGCTAAAAGGAAGGCTGTTTTCCAGGAAAGAAATTTTAAGTCTGCAATTGCAGCTGGCTCGAAAGGAGGTAGAGTGAGTTTCTCCAATACAAAGTTAAGGTCCCAGGCAGGGGTTGGAGCTCTCCTGGGTGGTCTCAAGTTTTGGCCCTTCTGAGATGCTGCTTTAGAAGACTATGAGAGAAGAGGGGGGATGTCTGTGTTGTAATGAGCAGAAATGGCTGATGCATGGATTTTTATGGAAGAAAAAGACAAGCCATTATCTTTTCCATTTGTCAGCATAAGATTTTCTAGTACTAGGTCTTCTCGCCTCCAAAATGACATCCATCACAGGTTTGCTGAGGGATGCCAAGGGTGAATTTAAGTGATTAGCCAAGCTGCAAGATTCAATGTTTGGAGCTGAGGGTGCAAAATTTGGCTCTCCTGCTGAGACAATAAAGAAGGTGTCTGAGGCAGGTGCCACGGAGAAATGTGTGACACTGCGCAGGAGTGGGTACCAGTGTTGGCGAGACCAGTCTGGAGCACTCAAAATAATTTTTAGCTTGTCCTGTTTGATTTTTAGCAGAACATTGGAAAGCAAAGGCAGAGGGGGAAAGGCATAGACTGACAGGTTTTTCCAGCTGAAGGACAGAGCATCCATTTTCCAGGCTTTTTTTTGTGATGAGTTCTTGTGCAAAATTTGTCAAACTGGTAGTCCTGGGGTGAGGCAAAAAGATCTATGTCTGGGCTCCCCCATTTGCGTGTCAATATGTTGACAATCTGTGGTTCCAGTTTCCATTCGTGCGGGTCCATGAGATTTCTGCTTAGTTCACCTGCCAGAACATTCTGCTTTCCCATCAGGAATTGAGCTTGCAGTTGTACTTGGTAGCTCAAGGCCGTGCTCCACAATGCCATGGTTAGTCTGCAGAGGGGGGTATGAATGTGTACCCCCCCCTGCTTGTTTATGTACCACAATCGTGGTGTTGTCCGTTTTTATCAGTAATTGTCCTGGATGAAGCTAGTCCTTGAAGGCTGTCAGAGCATTCCCTACAGCTAGCATTTCTTTCTGATTGATATGAAGGTGTATTTGATTTGGGCTCCATTTGCCCTGAATGCATTTCCCTGCCAGATGAGGGCCCACCCCCCCCCCCCATGCATAGTCTGATGCGTCTGTAGTTAGGGTTTGGGCGGCAGGGGGTGGTGTGAATGGCAGTCCCTTGTTTTGGTGGCAGGCCTCTGCCCACCATAGGAACTCTAGGCGCAGGCAAGGTATGATAGGAATCATTGTTTCCAGGCAGTGACAATGTTGACTCCATAAACTTTTGAAGTACCACTGAAGTTTCCTCATATGCAGTCTTGCATACGGAATTAGAAGAATGCATGAGGCCATGAACCCCAAGGCTTGCAGTATTTGCCATGCAGATAGCAGGGTTTTTGTGGCCGCCTGTTTGAAGTAAGTCACCAAATGAATTTGCTTTTCTGGCGTAAGGAAAGCCATCTGGGCAGTTGTAATCAAGCTTGCACCCAGGAATGCAATTTTTTGAGAGGGTACCATTTGAGATCTCTTTTTGTTTATGGTGTACCCTAGACAGGTTAGGAGTCTTTTTACAAATGCCAGATGTTTTAGAAGAATGGCCTGGCTTTCTGCCTGAATTAGGCAATCATCCAGGTATGGATATATTTAAATATTTCTTTGCCTGCAAAATGCAATTACTGGAGCCAGGCACTTTGTGAATACCCAGGGTGCAGTAGACAAGCCAAAGGGCAGTGCAGAGAACTGATAATGCATGCAGCCTGCTTTGAAGCGTAGGTATCTTCTGCAAGATTCCATGACGGGGATATGCAGGCAAGCCTCTAAGTTGAGGGTTGCCAACCAGGCATCCTTGCCTAGCACAGGAAGTAACTGGTGAAGAGTCAGCATCTTGAATTTTGGAATGTCCAGAAAGGTGTTTAGAGTAGACAGACCCAGAATTGGACGCCATGATTTGTCTTTTCTGGGTACCAGGAAAAGTCTAGAATAGAAACCTTGTCCCTTTTCCTCTTCTGGTACTAGTTGAATAGTCCCCATGTTTAGGAGGGAAGGTACTTGTTTCTGAGCCTCTGCCCACTGATTTGGGGGCAGGTCTGGCCACCCGTTTGGAGTTGGCAGCGTGTGGAAATGAAATCTGTATCCCTGGGACACTATTTAAAATCCATTTCTCCTGGGTTATAAGTTGCCAGTTTCATGAATGAAGAGCCAGTTTTCCCCCTAAAGGGACGGCTAAGAGGTAAGTGCTTGGTAATTTCAAAAGGAAGTCATTGAGACTGCTTACCATAGGGTGGTGCTTTGTTGTTTCCAGATTTGGAAGTGGAAGCACCCAATTGCTTAGTTCTGGAAGTCCGCTGGGACTGATACCTGGTGGTTTTGGAATGTCTGGGTTAGGCCGTACTGGCTCTGTAAGGAGCTGGAAAGGACCAATTCTTAGTAGGCCAAAGCCTACTAAATCTAGGAGGTTGCATTTATAAGAAATCTTTCACAGTTTGCATAGATTTAGCTTTATCTTCCATCTTTTTTAGCACTTCTTCAGCCTTATTGCCAAATAAGCGGTCCTGCTGTAAAGGAGCATCCAAAAGTTTTGCTTTAACATGATCAGGCAGAGATTGCTCCTTAAGCCAAGCATGCCTTCTAAGCACAGACCCAGTAACAGCAGCCCTACAAGAGGCCTCTCAGGAATCAAAACCACACTGCAAAGTATGTTTGCCAACTTGGTCAGCTGAATGCAATAAATCCTGCAAATCTTTATTCTCCACACAGTCAGAAATAAACATCATTTTCTGTTTAAGCAGTCCCATGATAAGTTGTTGATATTTTAGCATATGAAATTGACAGTTTAAAGCCCTGATTGCTAAGGTTGCAGAAGTGTAAACCTTTTCACCCCATATATGCAGCGCCCTGGAGTCTCTATCAGACGGGGTAGGATTTTTAGCAGTAGAAGCCTTAATGCCCTTGGGCCCTTGAGAAATGGTTTCCGGGTCCACAACAAGATTTCTGAAAAGGAATTTGTGGGACTCAGGAACCCTGCAGTACCTTGCCTGATTTGCTAGGGGCTGGAGGGCAAGGAATCAGGGGCCATACTGGATTCCGAAAACACATCATCAATATCTAGTACAGGAGGTATAGCCAAAGGCCTATGCTGAGGAAGAAGGAGGAAATCCCTAAGCCTCTTTTTGCACTCAGAGAAATCCTGACTTTCCCAGTGGAAATGCTCCCTTACGGTATGTAAAGTTTCCCCAAAAGAGAAATCCTCAGGTGGAGAAGCAGAGGGAATGGAATCCTCTGCACCAGAGTCCTCATAAGTAGGTATGGACAAATCTAGATCATTAGAAGAGTCAGAAGAAACAGAGTCCTGTTCAGAATATTCGTAGTCTTAGAGGGGGAGGTTGGCAACCCCTGATTACAGTAATTAAATTTTCAGCCATTTTGATTATTTGTGTTTTAGGCATAGAGGCCTGAACATGTGGCCTGGGCATCGGTTTTTTAGACAAAGATAAAGATTTAGGCCTTCGCACTGAAGTTGAGTCGGTTTAATATGCAAGTCTGTAGGCCTGAAAACACCCTCAAAAGCTGGTGCCTGCTCAGCGGCTCCGGACCCATCCAAGGTAGAGACATCTGCGGGTATCATATGTGAAGTATCTCGCGGCATACTGGACTCCGAATGGGTCTCAGTAGAAGCCTGCGAATCAGAAGTAGCGGGTATCAGGGGCTGCAAAAGCACCTCACTGAGTACCGGCGAACTGGCTATTGGCTTAGAAGTGTCGTTGGCAGTTTTGGTCAACGGCCTCTTTCTTTGTGTTTTTTCGGTATTCCAGTAGTCGGATGGCTAACTGACGTAATTTCTGGATAATTAAACAAGAGAACAGAAATATTTAGAAGCAAAAATGTACCGACGACGGATAGTGCACTGATTAAATAAAGCACAAAACCGACAGCAAGGTACGTCGTGGTCAGGGCCTAGGCAAGGAATACAGTACAAATGAAAATCTTTGAGGTATTTGCTTCCCACAAGTAATACAATTATTAACTTTTACTGACATCGGTAAGGAGCAAGAAAAGGTTTCCCCAACGAGGTACTTAGCTTTAAGTTGAAGACTTCGGTTCTGAAACTCGAAAACAAAAATTTCAGGAGTCGGCCGACCAGCACTTGCAAACTGCTTCTGGTTCAAGGCACGGCATGGCAAGGAAAACTGATTTAATGGCGTCGGCTGCATGTTTTATACCCCTGACGTCATGGAAGAAGGGACAGCAACCGACGCAGGACCGAAGACTTTGTTCATCAGGCCGACTGAGGGCAACCTGCCAGCAGATTACCCAAATGTAATGACTACAACAGTGAAACACGACGATCATCCACTGTTGCATGGGTGAAAAGGGAGTCACCACATTCATCTCTGGGATGCCTTCTGAATCTTTAGAATACCCTGGTTATCAGTGAAAAGGATGGAAAAGCATATAGGCACATTCCTGTTAATGAGAAATACGTCATCCAAGGACTGATCACAAGGAGACCTGAAGCAGAATTTAACTGTCTGCTGTGGCTGGAGGCAGACCGATCTACTTGATTTTTTCCCTACAGATGGAAAATTTCTTGGAAGCTTCCAATTAGGAGGGTCTGTCCCAGTTCTGTTCAGCTTTTCTGCAATATTAATATGCCCTGACTGAATGTAGGTAGCTAGGAAGAAAACATTGTGCAGACACACATACCCAAGGCTACCACAGGTATTTTCCAAACACCACTGGAACTGGTTCCCCAGTTTATATACCACATCACTGTGGTATAGTATGTGCCTACCAAAAGGGTGCATGCAGTCCAAAAATGACTCAGAGAAATGAAAACATTCATTAGTAGTTCTTTTTAATATTTACATTGTTCAAATGTATCTTATTAGTTCCCTAGGCCCTGGACTTTCACCCTCCAGGGCACAGCTTCCCAAGCAAGGTAGGATGACTGGTCCAGAATGATTAGATGAATTACTAATTTTTCTCATGTACCAAGATAAGGTACAAGATATGAAAAACGGAATAGTGAAAAGTTCCCCAGTAGAAGCCTGCATTTGGTTGGGAAATCTCAAAATGACCCTTGTAACACCACTATATGCAGAGAAAAAACACTGACAGATGTGTACAGTATACATTCTAAAATGTTCTTAACTTTTGTAAATACTCCAGGAGGTGTTAACAATTCAAAGACAATGCAGAAGCTGAAGAGGTGAAAGTATAGGACAGGAGTCCAGGTTCCTTCTTCCTTTGGCACCCAAAATATTCTTTAATAAGATCCACTTCCTCTTAGCTCGAGTGAACAGACAGGTTGGAAAAGATGGACAAAGAGGAAACGTTTAAGAAGGGAAGAAGCACCACTGCCAGTTACAACCCTTAAAAATTTCTCAGTCTATAATCAACTGAAGACAACTGGTGTCACAGAGTAAAGAAAAGGCCTACACTTTGAGATTTCTTAGAGCAATGCCAGGGTGCAGAAGGGATACACATAATGGGGCATACAATCTGTCTGCTTTCTGAAAAGCTCTCAGCTCTTAGGAGGACATTACTTACTTACGGATTTATCGTGCCCTAGAACTTGAAATTTCATTTCCATGCTGAGAATACTTATTCAACTGCCCACCTTTTCTACCCTCCTTGCATAATAAGTGAGGAAAAGGCAATCCCCTGAAATAATTTTAACCCTTCACCACCTCTTAAAACAACCCCATAAGACAAAGGACCAAATAACTACTATTTACAAAAACATTCAGCATCTCAGTTTTTATATCCTTTGGAAAATCTCAAAATGTTGCCAGGCAACCTTTCTCCAATCTGACCCAATAGCAACTTCTCTAAAAGGCACACCACCATGTTATAAGCACCTCAGAGAAAATTTTTGTTTATCTAACACCCAGAGAATATTAAAGAATTCATTAATGGCTTAGTCTCTGATGAAGGGAGGTTAACACTTTTTTTAAACATCTTTACTAAAATTAATTCCTTAAAACAAAGGTAAAAATACATTAACAGGAAACAAACCATATTAACATTTTTTCATACCTCTGCTTGGCATCATCCCATTCTGCCATTTTTCTGTCTTTATTTACTGGTTCCTAATTCTCTGGCTCTGTTGCCAATTTTCTTCAGTAAATTCTCAGTTTTCTTTTTAATATGTTTTCACTCCAGCATTAAATAAATTGCTTAACTGTCAACTTTTCATAAGCCTCACTCCTGATCATTATTCTGCATGTATTTTCTCACAAATTCCATTTTTTTCTACCTAAATTACTCCATGCTTTTTCTAAAGATCCCACTTAGTTTTTTTACATTCTTTTCAATATTCAGTACTTGAATTACAGTTTGCTTAGATTCCGATTGCAATTTTCAAGTAACTTCTTTTTGGCAGTCAACAGAATTAAATGTAGAAAGACCTTACTATGTACAGACAATTCAAATCCTGTGTTTCAGCTCAAAATGTTACAGCCATTTGCACCCCAAAAGTTTTACAGTACAGTACTCTGAAGGGATTACAATGCACGCACACCCCCCTGGTATACCTTCATTTATTTTAAAGGAGGTTGTAAGATGCACCAAAGTGCTAAAGTACAACCTCCAGATTTCTGAAATGTCGAGTGACAATGTTGCGAAGTCCAATGAGCGAAGGCACACTGGCATTCGCTCATCTGAATTTGGCATTTCAGGTGGAGATCGCACTATAGCAGCGATTGGGAAAGTAACTTTTCCCTCACTGTAGTGTGATCTCGGAGTTATTTATTAATGTAGGGGGCCGCATGTGGGGCTTGCACCCCTGCAGAACTATGTTTGGAGTTAGAAAATGGTCGAATCTGGTTTTCCAAATTACCATTTTCGATATTTTGTTTTCGGGACATGCGGATTTTTGAGATGTAAAGTCGCACAATAGTGCAATCATACAGCTCCCTTTCAAGTAAACGAATGTATACCATTTTTCCCCATTCTGCCTGCTCAATACACTCCCAAAATATGTTCCCATTTACTCCACTCTTCTCAATCTCATGTTCAGTATTTACTGCCTGAGGAAAACTACTCAGAATTCTCCTCGAGGTATAAAAATAGCTATACCCCTATGCCAGCACTTTCAAGCAAAAATCCTAAACCTTCTAGACTTTGCAACATTCATATGAGCCATACAAATTCCGAGTCTTCCTTTGTAAAATTTCTTTCCAGTGTCTCTTTCCAATCTTTTCTAAAAAGAAGTTATCTACTCACCATAACATTCAATCTGAGTAGTTGTACTTAATTTGTCTTCAACCTGTGGGTCTATGAATTCAAATCGGATCTGACAAGGCCGTATAACGAGCATCTGATCTGAGCACCAAGGTCTTCAACTTGTGGGAGAGAGTCCCCAGCTACAAACACCTGGGAGGCCCTTATGGAAGGATATTCTGGAGCATTGCAGAGCCAAAGGATGCCCTATTCCTGGATACAATGCCCAATTTGTAATGTTAGATGAAAGTATGAGATGAGGACCAGGTGGCTGCAGAACAATATCATCCAATGACATCCTGGTCCAAAAAGCCTCTGAGGTGGCCATAGACCTGGTGGAATGAGCTTTTACCTGAACCGGAGGGGAAATTCGTTTGACAGAATATGCTCAAATAATGCACTGAGAAATCCAAAGAGCAATAGTTACTTTGGAAACTGGCTTCCCAAAGAATGGCTTTGAATAGGAGACAAATAACTGATCTGATTTAAGCAAGGATTTCGTCCTGTGTAAATAAAAAGTACAGTTTTGTACCTACCATAAATGTAGATGTCCAATAGATATGCAACTGTAGTCATAACATATGGGTTGTCCTGCCTCAGGCAGCCCTCGGTCGGTCGGATTCCAAAGTCTGGGTCCGGCGTCAGCTGGTGTCGCCTCCTCTCCGATGTCAGAATGGCTGGAGTATAAAGGCATCGTCCGACGCCATCTTCTTCAGTGTTTCTTGCCCCAGATGCCAGGTGCCCTCCTAGGAAGGCTAAATTTGGTGAATGGATAAAGAATTCCAGACACGCACAACAGTAATAAACAGATACACCATAGAGATACCCCCAGCTAATAGGAATAGGGGTAGTGGACTCATAAAGAAGGTTGCAGAGGGGTAGGAGGGTGGGAGAATCCGACTGCAGTTGCATATCTATCGGACATCTACATTTACGGTAGGTACAAAACTGTACTATGTCCTTCAAGAATGCAACTGCAGTCATAACATATGGGTTGAATACCATAGCCAAGCTGGGGGTGGTTGGAACTAAGAAAGTGATGGTGTAACTAAAATGCCCTGCAGGACTGCCGAAGCAAAGCCTGCTTGGGATCTAGAGTATAAAGGCAGGTTGTAGTGCTTGGTAAATGTATGCACGGAGCTCCATGTAGCAGCCTCTAGAATGTCCTTTGTAGCCACTCCTCTTAGGAAAGCTGTGGATGTGGCTATAGCTCTGGTGGAGTGTGGCCTAATATTGGCTGGCACACCTTTTCCATGAAAGGAATAGCAGAATCTGATGCAGTGTCCAATCCATTTGGAAATTGTTTGTTTGGAGATTGCTTTTCCTTGTACTCCAGCAGCATAGGCTACAAACAGTTGGTCAGACTTTCTGGTGGCCTTAGTTCTGTCCAAGTAGTAGCGTAGTTGCCTGTGTGTGTCTAAAGTATGCAGCAGTGCTTCCCCCCTGTTTTGAGGATTGGGGAAGAAAGTAGGCAGGTGAATGGCTTGATTTAGAGACACCCTGGAAATTACTTTTGGCATGAATGAAGGATTGGTTCTTAGAGAGACTCTGTCCTGATGAAAAATGAGAAAAGGAGGTACTGCCATGAGTGCCTGTATCTCCGAGACTCTTCTTGCTGATGTGATTGCCAATAGGAAAACCATTTTCCATGAGAGAAATTGCATTTCTGAAGTTGCTGCTGGTTCAAAGGGAGGAAGAGTTCATTTTTCCAAGATGAAGTTGAGGTCCCATGCAGGTACTGGCGGTTTCCTGGGAGGTTTGATATTCTTTATCCCCCTTAGGAACTGTCTTAGCAAAGGATGTGAAAACACAGGTGGATCACAATTGTATTTTGCTGAGATTGCTGAGGCATGAATCTTTATGGAAGAATATGAGAGACCAGTATGAAACATTTCTGCCAAGTATTCCAATATCTGAAGTATACTCAATACTGTTGTATCCTGACCCCTGTTAGCATTCCAGATGGTGAATCTCTTCCACTTGGCTGAATAGGTTTTTCTGGTGGAAGGTCTGCGTGCTTCCAGTAAGATCTCTTGAACTTTTTTGGAAAGAGAGATATCGGAAGGAGTTATGGTAACCTCCAGGCTGTCAGATGCAAAGTTTTCAGGTTTTGATGGACAATCCTGTAATTGTGTTGTGTTAGAAGCAGAGGCCATAGGGGCAGAGGCCACGGTTTGGTCCGAGTTATGCTCAACAGCAATGGGTACCAGTGCTGCCTTGGCCAGTCTGGAGCTATCAAAATGCCTGTTGGTTGTTCTGCTTTGACCTTCAGTATCACCTTGGTCAGCAGTGGTAGAGGAGGGAATGCATAAATTGTTAGGGACTTCCAGCTGATGGAGAGAGCATCCGTTTTCCAGGCTAGAGGATGGTGGATCCTTGTACAGAACTTTTCCAGGTGATGATTCATGTGAGAAGCAAAGAGATCTATGTCCGGTCTTCCCCATGTCCTTGTTATTTGTGAGAAAATGTGAGGATGCAGCATCCATTCGTGTGGATCCAAGAAATTTCTGCTCAGCTTGTCCGCCAGTACATTGTCCTTGCCTGGCACAAACTGGGATTGCAAATGTATCTTCAGACTTGGGGATTTTTCCCAGAGAATCATTGTTAGTCTGCAGAGGGGATAAGAATGAGTGCTTCCCTGCTTGTTTATATACCACATAACAGTGGTGTTGTCTGTCCATATTAGCAAATGTCCTTGTTGAAGTGATTTTTCGAAAGTCTCGATTGCATGTATCACTGCCAACATCTCTTTTTGGTTTATGTGCAGATGCCTTTCCCTTGGTGTCCATTGACCTTGAATGCATTTGCCCTCCATGTGCGCCCCCCATCCATGGTCTGAGGCGTCTGTTGTAATCATTTGACCTGCTTGAGGTTTGTTGAAAGACATGCCTTTGTTTAACTGACTTGCTTGAGCCCACAACAAAAATTCTCTTTGCAGACATGGAATGAGTGGGATTACGTCCTCTAGGCTTTGGCTGTGTTGGGACCATAAGCTTTTTAAGTACCATTGCAGCTTTCTCATATGAAGTCTTGCCAAAGGTATCAGAAGAATGCAAGATGCCATGAACCCCAGGGCCTGCAGGATTTTCCTTGCAGTCAGCTGGGAGAGCTTTGCTAGGCCTTTGAAGTACTCTGGTAACTGCTGTTGTTTTTCCTCTGTGAGATAAGCCATCTGTGTTTTTGTGTCCAGTTTGGCTCCTAGGAAAATAATCTGTTGGGATGGCAGAAGTCTTGATTTCTGAATGTTGACTGTGTATCCCAAGGCCTGTAGTAATTGAAAGACATAGTCCAAGTTTGCTATCAAGGTTTGCTTGTTGTCTGCTTGTATGAGGCAGTCATCCAGGTAGGGGTATATTTGAATCCCCTGGAGTCTGCAGTGTGTCACTACTGATGCCAGGCATTTCGTAAACACTCTGGGCACAGTAGATACGCCAAACGGCAATGCTGAGAATTGATAATGCTCTGTCCCTGCAAGAAATCTGAGGTATCTTCTGCAGCTTTGTCTGATTGGGACATGCAGGTATGCCTCCTTGAGGTCCAGAGTGACCAGCCAAGACCCCTTGCCCAGCATGGGAAGGAGTTGCTGCAACGTCAGCATTTTGAACTTTGGCACAATGAGATAAGTATTTAGAGTAGACAAGTCCAGTATAGGTCTCCATTTGTTTTCCTTTCTTGGAACAAGGAACAGTCTTGAATAAAATCCCTGGCCTTGTTCCTGTGGAGGGACCTTTTCCATTGCTTTTATATTTAACAGCTTTGAAACTTGAATGAGTGCCTCTGCCCTTTGATGAAGTGGCAGGTTTGACATGCCTTGTCTTATTGGTAAAGTATGGAAATGGAATCTGTAGCCTTTGTCTATTAAATCCAGAATCCAGTTGTCCTTGGTTAAGATATGCCAGTTTTTTGAGAATAAGGATAATTTTCCGCCCAAAGGTGCTTCTCTTTGTGCCTTTGTAGACGGTATGAAAGTCAAGTCATTGTGGTTGTCCTTGTGGTGCAGCTGGACTGCCTGCGTCACTTCTTTGATTTGGTGGTTGCCATTGGCGGCCCCTGTAGGAGCCTCGGTATTGCCCTCTACCTCGGGCACGCCTGTTTTTTCCCTTTGAAACTTGTCAGTGTCTGGAAAGGACCAATTCTTTGAAGGCCAATTCCTGCTGAATCTGGGTGGCTGAACCTGGAGGAAATCTTTGACTGTCTGTACTGATTTAGCTTTTTCCTCAATGGACTTCAACACATCTTGCGCATTAGTACCAAAAAGCTTCTGTTTTTCCAGAGGTGCATCAAGTAACTTTACTTTAACATGGTCTGGCAGTGGCTGTTCTTCTAACCAAGCATGTCTATGTATAACAGCCCCAGTCATAGCTGCCCTACATGAAGCCTCCAATGCATCATAACCACACTGAAGAAATGACTGCTAACCTGCTGAGTGTTATGTACTAGATCCTGCAATGCCTTTCTATCAATAGGCTCAGGAGAGGCTAGCTTTTTCTGTAAATCATCCAGTAAAAAATCCTGGTACTGAAACATATGAAAAAGGCAGTTAAGTGACCTCATGGCCAGGGTGGTAGAGGTATAAACTTTTTTACCCCATCTCTCCAGGGACCTAGCTTCCCTATCCGCTGGCAGTGGATTCCTGGCTGTGGAAGTAGCCACTCCCTTGGGGCACTGTGAAATAGTTTCTAGATCCACAGAATGGGCCTTAAAGAGATGTTTGTGGGTATCAGGGACCCTATAATATCTGTCTGGCTTGACAGGAGCAGGAGGGAGAGAATCAGGGTTAGCACTGGAGTCTGAGAAAACATCATCCAGGACATCCATAACTGGAGGGATAGCTAAAGGTCTGTGCTGGGGTAGCTTGAGGAAGGTACGTAGCCTTTTCCTGGAATCAGAGAATTGCTGACCCTGCCATTTAAAATGCTCCCTCAGAGTGTAGGACTTCACCGAACGAAAAATCCTCTGGAGAAGAGGCAGAGGGAATTGATTCCTTAGCATCAGAGTCCTCATAGGCCTGGAAGGATTCTTCTTGGGTATCTGAATGCTCAGAATCCCCAGAGGCTTCATCTGAAGAGAGGTTGTCGGCCTGCTCAGTTCTGGGCCTTTTCTCTGCAGGCGGCTAAGAACCTCTGTCTGGATGAGGCTGAGACCCCCTGATAAGAGAAATAAGATCTGCAGCAAGAGACATGATCTGTTTATCAAAAGAAGGGGCCTGGGCAGTAGGTTTAGGATGGGCCTTGGCCTGGCTGGCGGCCTTAGCACGTGCAAAGGCCTTGATGGACATGGATACAGGAGGCCTAGCTGCCCCACGTGCAGGAATAACCTTGTCCACAGGAATGGTGTCGGGTAGATCCAGAACTTTGATTTCTGGAGGAAAGTCAACAACCGGCACCGGTGTAGACTTAGAGACCGAAGGACGAGTTAACGCTGTGTCGTCGGCCTGGAGCGGTTGAATTACCGCTTCCGAAGGGACCGAAGCACTCGCGGAGGGTTTAGGAGTATAGGTGGAGGACGCGGGCCGAGGATGTCGGTCCCGGTCCTTTCGTTTTTTGGAAGACTGAGTAGTCGGTTGTTCTGAAGGCATGATATAAGCGAAAGATTCGCCGAAAAAGTCTTCGGCAAATTCTGCCCGGCGCCTGAGAGTGCGCTTATTAAAGCAAGCACAGGCAGCACAGGCCGAGACGTCGTGGTCTGGGCCCAGGCAAGGTAGGCAATAAGAATGGAAGTCCTTATGAGGTATTTGTTTACCACAAGACAAACAATTATTAACTTTCTCAATTTGTTCTGACATCGGCTGAGGCAAGAAAAAATGTTCCCCAACGGGGTACTTAGCTTTTAGATGACTTTGGTACTGAAAACACAGGAGCTGACCGACCGGCACTTGCGAACTGCTTCTGCTTCGGGCACTGCGCGGCAAGAAAGACTGAAGAAGATGGCGTCGGCCGATGCCTTTATACTCCAGCCATTCTGACGTCGGAGAGGAGGCGACACCAGCCGACACCGGACCCAGACTTTGGAATCCGGCCGAACCGAGGGCTGCCTGAGGCAGGACAACCCATATTTAATGACTGCAGTTGCATTCTTGAAGGACATCCTCAATTGCCTGTGTACATCCAGCAAATGCAATTTATACTCACCCCTGTTCTGGAAATTAGGAAAAAAGACAGGAAGATTGACAGCTTGATTAATATTAGCTTCTAACGCCACTTTGGGAAGAAAGGCTGGGTTAGTGCACAGGGAAACTCTGTTCTTATGAAAAACCATGTAAGGAGCTTTTTGCTAGACAATACTTGAATATTGTGATACCCTCTTGCCAGACGTAATAGCTACCAAAAAAGCAGTCTTCCAAGATAGATACTGCAAATCTACCGAAGCTGCCGGCTCAAACAGAGGGGAGACTAAATCCTGGAGCACAAAAGTGAGATCCCATGGAGGTGTAGGATCCTTCACCAAGGGCCTTAATAGAAAGTTACCTTTAAGGAAGGTCTTGCAAAATCTAGAAGAGGCTAGTGAAGACATTCTCTCCCACATGAAAATTAGAAATAGCAGCTAGTTGAACTTTCACAGTAGAGGAACAAGCCCCTTGTTGAAAGTTTCCCGCCAAAGATTCTAATACTGCTGGGACAGGAGCCATAAAAAGAGATCCAAATCCCAAAGAGAGGCCCATATGGAGAACCATTTCGCCTTGCTACAATATACGTTTCTGGTGGAAGATTGTGAGACGCCACCAAAAACGGTTTTAACCGGATAAGATAAAGGAGTCCTAATAATCAAGGGAACTGGAGTAGCCAAGCAGTGAGTTTCAGACTGTCCAGGTCTAGGTGAGGAATGCCTGAGGGGTATGAATTGAGATGTAGAACCGGATCCAAGGTCCATGGTGGAACTACTAGATGAGACCAAAGGAAGGGAAAACAAACTTGGCAAGGCCAGATTGGGGCAATAAGGATTACGACCTTCCCCAGCCTGCGAGCTTTCTGAAAAAACTTTGAAATGAGTGGTAATGGGGGTATGCATAAAGAAGACCGGGAGGCCAAGCACGGACCAGTGAGTCTCTGGGGACTTCCCCGAGGGGGATTCAGAGCGAAGAAATCGATGGATTGCAGCAAGGCCGACTCCACTTGAGGAAGATCTATTCTGCAACTGAGGGATTCAGAGACCACTCGTAAGACATCAGAATAGTCCTGCTGAGCCTGTCTGCTAGAATGTTGGAACATCCCGGAATGTGTGTTGCCACCAGAAAACGGCCGGTGTAAACTGACCATTCCCACACTCTCATGGCTTTGCAACAAAGGGGATAAGACCTGGTTCCTCCTTGTTTGTTGATATACCAGACAACATACATGTTTGTCTGGATCGCAATAATCCCTAGAGGAAGACTAGCATGAAGGGCCTGCAATGCCAGAAGAGCTGCCCTCATCTCAAAGACGCTGATATGCAAAGTGGTCTTGATAGGGGACCACATGGCTTGGACAGTCCTTCCAGAGCAGTATCATCCCCACCCTAGCTGGGAGACATCCTTGGTCAATGTGGTTTTGGGAACAGACGGCAGAAATGGACGTCCCCTGAAAAGGTGCAGGGAAAGAAAGTCTCTGCAAACCCGGGATAGATGGACTGGATAGAACAATACAAGATCAAATATACTACTGGACTGCTAGCGTCCACTGGAGAATTCGCATATGAAGTCGTACAAAGGGTAGTAGGATTGACTGTGACTGCCATGGACCCCAGCGCCCACAGAACTGTCTCTGCTGTGGGACGATGGGTCTGAAGAATGTACGAGAAATGAACTCTGAGATTATGTACCCTTTCCAGGGTGAGTTAAACTTTCATCTGGATGGTATCCAACTGTGCCCCAATGAATTCTACAACCTGGACTGAGGTCAGTGATGATTTGCTGAGATTGATGGTGATGCCCAAACTGTTCGCTAATAAAAGGAAATAATCCCTGGGTTGGCAAAGCAGAAACTTGGTGGGGGCAGCAAAGAGCCAATCGTCCAGTTAAGGGAAAATTGGAATTCCCTGAAGCCTCAGGTGAGCAGCTACAACAGCCGTCACTTTGGTGAAAACACTGGGGGCTGTGGAGAGACCAAAGGGGAGGAGGCTCTGAACCGATAATGACTGGCCCCCCCAGCCGGAAGTGGAGAAAACTACGGGAGCACATGTTCATCTTGATATGACAGTACACATCCTGAATGTCAATTGAGCACATCAAATATTTAGCCTGCAGGTAGGGCAGGCTGGATTGATGAGTGACCATCAGGAATTTCTCTTTGGCTACTGACAAGTTCAAGGTGGATAGATCCAGAATGGGTCTTAGGTCCCCCCGTTTTCTTTAGCACTAAAAAAAAAATCCTGGAATAAATGCCTGATCCGGATTGGTCTATGGGGACGGGTTGGAGGACTCGCTTTGTTAGCAGCTTGTCTATTTCAAGGGCTGCTACATCCCTTTGCGATGGTGGAATGTCCGGGAGGTGATTTGGTGGGAGAGGTGGATCGATGAACGGGATGGAATAACCTCTGGATATAACTTGCAACACCCAACAATCTGTTGTGATGGACTGTCACGCCGCTGGTTGTAGTGAAAGTCAACCCCCGACTGCCTCCAGAGACGAGCAGTTGGGCAGCCCCTCAGGGCTGCAGCGCAGGTCTGTCCGAGAATGGTTCTCGAGAAACGAAATTTCTCAGACCCCCTGAGCCACTAGTATGGCATCTGTCATAACCCCCTCTGCCTCTGGGGGAAGGCAAGTCCTAAGTGCACCAGGAGAACTGAGATTTCCGTAATGACATCTTCTTTGTCCCTCACTGATTCCTAGAGAAGGATCTTTGAAGGGCGGAGAAGCAGATCCCAATGTCAGACAATATCTTCCTGTCCTTCTCACTCTGGAGCAGGGTCTCACGAACAGACCTCCCAACCAGGGAAGAACCATCATAAGGGACATTTGCAAATGACTCCTTGAAGGGTTACGAGAAGTGACAAAACTGGAGCCAGGCATGGTGGCTCATGTTAATGCCAGAATTGGCTGGACTGGCGGCTCCCTCCATACCATGGGAGAGAACACGCATGGACGTATTTGCTACCATTTTAAGAGGGGCCATCCATGCGGAGAACATCTTCTTGACCTCCGTCGACATGGACTACAGGGGCGATTCAGGGACCGCCTTAAAGAACAGTTGTGTACACTAACTGTAAATGCAGATGTTAGAGTGTATTCACTGTTGCAGTCATCACATTTGGGTTATCTGCTTGCAGAAGCCCTCAGTCAGCCTGATTATCAAAGTCTTGGGTCCTGTGTCAGTTGCTCTCATTTTCCATGATGTCAGGTAGTCAGGGGTATAAAGCATACAGCCGACGCCATTCCATCAGTTTTTCTTGCCCCAAATGTCAGGTGCCCCCATAATGGGAAGCAATTATATACAAGGTTACACCTCCAACAAAAAAGCAAATACACCAAAAAGCTTTAAGCATATTAAACAAGAATAGAGGTATAGTCAATAGAAGTCAGGGGGTTGGAGGGAGGGTAACCAGGACTGCAACAGTGAATACACTCTAGCATCTAAATTTATGTTAAGTGTACACAACTGTACTATGTTCTTCATGTTTCACTGTTGCAGTCATCACATTTGGGTAGATTCCCAAAGCTAAGGATGGGAGGAGGTAATTAGATAGCATTAGGACCATCTATAAGGCCCTGCAAAACTGCAGTGGCAAAACCAGCTCTGGATTTAGAAAAAATTGGCAAGTGGCAATGCTTGGTGAAGGTATGTACAGAACTCCAAGTAGCAGCTTCTAGGATGTCCCTGGTAGGGACACCTCTGAGAAAGGCCATAGAGGTAGATGCAGCGCTAGTTGAATGTGGTCTTATCCCCTGTGGGGTAGGGTTTCCATGGTGCTTATAGCAGAAATGAATGCAATGGCCTATTCCCCTCTGCCCCTGCAGCAAATGCAACCAGCAGCTGTTCAGATTTCCTGAGAGGCTTAGTACTGTCCAAGTAAAATCTAAGTTGGCTGTGCACGTCCAAGGAGTGCAGTATTCGTTCCCCTTTGTTCTGTGGATTAGAGATGGTTGGCAAATTAATGGACTGATTACGGGCCACATTGGATACCACCTTGGGCATGAAGGAGGGAATGGTCCTGAGGGACATCCTGTCAGAATGAAAGATGATGAAAGGCTCCACTGCCATGAGGGCCTATAATTCAGACACCCTCTTTGCTGAAGTGATGGCTAGAAAGAAGGCTGTTATCCAAGAAAGGAATTTCAACTCTGCATTTGCAGCTGGCTCAAAGGGAGGTAGAGTGAGCTTTTCCAATACAAAGTTAAGGTCCCAGGCTGGAGTAGGGGCTCTCCTGGGTGGTCTCAAATTTTTGGCCCCTCTGAGGAATTGCTTCAGCAGTGGATGAGAGAAGAGGGGTGGTTCTGTATTGGTATGAGCTGAAATGGCTGAGGAATGAATTTTGATGGAGAAAAAGGAAAGGCCCTTGTGAAGCATCTCAGTTAAGTACTGAAGAAAATGGGGTAAATCGGATGCTGCTGTGCCCATCACCTGAGTTTGACTCCAGGAACAGAATCTTAATTTTTCAGAATAGGATTTTCTAGTACTAGGCCTCCCTGCCTCCAGAACGACATCCACCACTTGCTTACTGAGGGATGGCAATGGAGAGATCAGGTAATTAGCCAGGCTGCCAGGTCCAGGGTTTGAAGCTGTGGGTGCAGAATCTGGCCCTCCTGCTGGGACAGCAGGGCAGGGGTCTGAGGCAGGTGCCATGGTGCCAGCAGTGACACTGCGCAAGAGGGGGTACCAGTGTTGGCGTGGCCAGTCTGGTGCAATCAGTATTGCCCTTGGTTTGTCTGGATTGATCTTTAGTAGTACCTTGGAGAGGAGAGGCAGCGAGGGAAAGATATAAACTGATACGCTTGTCCAGGTGAAGGACAGGGCATCAACTTTCCAAGCTTGTTTATGGGAGTCCTTGTGCAGAATTTGTCCAACTGGTAGTTCTGGGGGGAGGCAAATAGGTCTATCTCTGGGCACCTCCAACATGTTGAATATCTTTGGTTCCAGTTTCCACTCGTGTGGGTCAATGAGAATTCTGCTTAGGTCGTCTGCCAGTGTATTTTGCTTTCTTGGCAGGAACTGAGCCTGTCGGTGCACTTGGTAGCTCAAGGCTGTGTTCCACAGAGCCATGGCTAGTCTGCAGAGAGGGTATGAGTGGGATCCCCCCCTGCCTGTTTATGTACCACATAACAGTGGTGCTGTCCGTCTTTACCATTAGTTGTCCTGGAAGAATGTGGTCCTTGAAGACTGTCAGAGCATTCTGTACAGCTAACATTTCTTTTTGATTGATATGCGGGTGCAATTGATTTAGGCTTCATTTGCCCTGAATGCACTGCCCTGCCAGGTGAGGCCCCCATGCATAGTCTGAAACGTCTGTTAGGGTTTGGGCGACAGGGGGTAGAGTGAATGGCAGTCCCTTGTTTTGGTGGCAGGCCTCTGCCCACCAAAGGAACTCTATCTGTAGACAAGGTACGATAGGAATCATTGATTCTAGATCCTAAGAATGTTGACACCATAGGCTTTTTAGATACCGTTGTTTCCTCATATGCAATCTTGGAATTAGTAGAATGCAAGAAGCCATGAACCCCAGGGCTTGCAGTATTTTCCTTGCAGACAGCTGAGTCTTTGCGGCCAGTAGTTTGAAAGAGACTGTCAAATGAACTTGTTTCTCTGGCGTGAGGTAGGCCATCTGGGAAATTGTATTCAAGCTTGCTCCCAGGAATACAATTTGTTGTCTGGGTACAAGATGAGATTTCTTTTCATTTATGGTGTGCCCAGAGACGTTAGCAATTTCTCCAGATGATTTAACTTTGTTGGGAGGGTGGCCTAATGGTTAAGGTGTTTGCCTTACAAACAAAAGGTGCAGGGTTTGAGTCTCACAAGGGATAATTGGCTAAGCTTACAATGGCTCGCAAGGGCAGTTAGCCTAGTACTAAACTATGAACCTATGAACTATGAACCTAATAGTACGTCCTGGCTTTTTGCCTGAATTAGACAATCGTCCAGGTATGGGAGTAATTGAATATTTCTTTGCCTGCAAAAAGGAATGACTGGAGCTAGGCACTTTGTGAATACCCTGGGCGCAGTAGATAAGCCAAAGAGCAGTACAGAGAACTGATAGTGCATGTAGCCTGCTCTGAAGCATAGGTATCTTCTGCAAGATTTACTTATTGGGATGTGCAGGTAGGCTTCCTTTAAATCCAGTGTTGCCAACTAGACATCTTTGCCTAGCATGGGAAACAACTGATTAAAAGTTAGCATCTTGAATTTTGGGATTACCAAAAATTTGTTTAGGACAGACAGGTGCAGGATAGGACGCCAGGAATAGTCTTTTCTGGTTACCAGGAAAAGTCTTGAGAAGAAACCTTGCGCCCATTCTTCTTATGGGACAGGTTAAATAGCCCTGATGCTTGAGAGAGAACTTGGTTTTGAGCCTCTGCCCACTGATTTGGGGGTAGGTCTGGCCAACCGTTTGGGGTTGGGCAAGGAGTGCAAGTGGAATCTGCATCCTTGCGAAACTACATTTAAAGCCCATTTGTCCTGGGTAATGAGTTCCAATTTTTTGCATGCAGAGCAATCTTTGCCCCTAAAGGAACAGTCAGTTGAGCAGGGCTTAAAGTTAAGTCACTGAGACGGTTTACCATAGGGGGGAGTCTTACTACTCCATGCTTTGGAAGTGGGAGCCCCACACTGCTTCGGCCTGTGAGTACCTTGGACCTGAAGCCTTTGTCTTCTGCTGGTTTTCTGGGTTTGGACTGAAAGGGACAGAAAGGAGGAGGAAAGGACCAATTCTTAGAAGGCCAATGCCTAGTAAATCTGGGAGACTGTATTTGTAGGAAATCTTTAACAGTTTGCATAGATTTAGCTTTTAACTCCATCTTTTTAAGTACTACTTCTGCTTTGTTGCCAAACAGGCGGTCTTGGTTTAAGGGAGCATACAGTAATTTAGCTTTAACATGATCTGGCAAAGATTGCTCCTTAAGCCAAGCATGCCTTCTAAGTACAGACCCAGTGACAGCAGCCCTGCAAGATGCCTCTACTGAATCAAAATAACATTGCAAAGTATGTTTTCCAACTTCTTCAGCAGAATGCATTAAATCCTGTAAATCTTTACTTTCAGCACAGTCAGGAATCAACAATTTTCTGTTTGAGCAATCCAATAATATACTGCTGATACTTCCAACACATGAAACTGGCAATTTAAGGCCCGAATGGCCAAGGTTGCAGAAGTGTATACCTTCTTATCCAATCTATCCAGCGTCCTGGAATCTCTACCAGAGGGGATAGGATTTTTGGCAGTCGTAACCTTAATGCCACTGAGTCCCTGTGAAATGGCCACAAGATCCGCAGTAAGATTTTTAAAGAGGAACTTGAAAGAGTCAGGTACACCGTAATACCTATCAGGTTTTCTGGAAGAAGGAGGTAAAGAGTCAGGGACCAGGCTAGATTCCGAGAAGGCATCATCTATAATGTCCAGTACAGGAGGGAAACCTAAAGGGCTATGTTGAGGCAGGAGTAAGAATTCCCTAACCCTCTTTTTGGAGTCAGAGTAACCTGGCTTTCCCAGCGGAAATGGTCCCCAAGAGCATGCAAGGTTTCACCAAAAGAGAAATCCTCTGGAGGGGAAACAGACGGAATGGAGTACTCTGCATCAGAATCCTCATATAGGTAGACAAGGGCAAATCCTGGTCATCGGAGATAACAGAAATTTCAGAATCCTGATCAGAAGCATCAGAAGGAAAATCAGTCCTAGGTCTCTTAAAGGGGAAAGGGTGGCTTTCCCTGCTTAGTGTAAAAAGGTCTTCAGCCATTTTTATCATTTGTTTTTTAGGCATAGGGGCCTGACCATGCGGTCTGGGCATCAGTTTTCTAGACATGGATCGAGTTTTAGGCCTTGAAGAAGATGGCGTCAGTTTAATATGCAAGTCAGTAGGCCTGAATACACCCTCAGAAGCCAGTGCCTGCACAGCGGCTCCAGACCCATCCAAGGTAGAGACATGTGCAGGTTACAAAGTCAAAGAAGCATCTCGCGGCATACTGGACTCGGAATGGGTCTCAGTAGAGGCCTGCAAATCTGAAGTAGCAGGTATCAGAGGCTGCGAAAGCACCTCACTGAGTACCGGCGAACTGTCGACTAGCTTAGTAGAAGCGTCGTCGGCAGCTTTGGACCTATGCAGTCTGTCTCTATCTTTATCTTTGCATTTTTCCGGAATGTCGGCAGTCGGGTGGCTTACCAAAACCATTTCTGGATAATTGAACAGAGTACCAAAATATTTAGATGCGTAAATGAACCGAACAGTACGAGGTTTGAATAAGGCACAAAACTGACAGCGACGCATGTCGTGGTCTGGGCCCAAGCAAGGAATACAATATGAATAAAAATCTTTATGAGGTATTTGCTTTCCACAAGAAATACAATTGTTAACTTTTACTGACATCGGTTTAGAGCAAGAAAAGGATCCCCAACGGGGTACTTGGCTTAGTTGAAGAATTCGGATCTCAAACTCGAAAACGAAAATTTCAAGAGTTGGCCGACCAGCACTTGTGAACTGCTTCTGCTTCGGGCACCGCACGGCAAGAAAGGCTGATGTAATGGCGCTGGCTGGATACTTTATGCCCATGACTACCTGACGTCATGGAAAATGAGACAGCAACCGATGCAAGACCCAAGAATTGGATAATGAGGGCGACAGAGGGCTACTGCAAACAGATAACCCAAATGTGATGACTGCAACAGTGAAACAAAGAATATCAAGGTCTCGCTGCAGCCGAATGACATGCACCATATAGTTCAGAGCCCTTGTACAAAAGGTTGCTGAAGCATACACCTGCTTCCCTAGATGGTCCATGGTCATTGACTCCCAGTCAGGAAGATGAAATGTAGAGATCTGCATGAGCTCTTTCTTAGTGGCAGCTGCCACCACCATAGGGTCCACTGGGGAGCCCTTGCTCCAACTAGGCCTGTCTGATGTGGGGCGGAGGACCTTATCTGGGCATTTGGGGATGGGCTCCACGGTGTCCGCTTCCATCCATGCCAGAGATGTTATGAGGTCCACAAGCTGGTCCAAGGGAGGGGACACCCAAGAAGTAGATGGGACTGAGTAGAATGCCTATAGGAACACAGACTCTACCAGAGTTGTTTTTTGAGCGTACCACCATCCTCCTCTGGCGAATGAGTTCCATGATGTCTCCGAAGGAGACATCCTCGGTGTTGGACATTCCCCTTCATCAAAGTCAGCATCTTTGGTGAGGGACTCTAGGGAGGAGTCCAAATGCCTCCATTTGCAAGTACATTTGCAAGGAACCTCCTCAGACGGAGTTACTGCGGGAATTCGCAAACCTCTTCCTATTCTCAAATAGGGGCTTCCTGAGTGAAACAAGGCACAGGCTGTCCCTGAGATGGCAGGAGGGTCAGGGCCTTACCCAAAAACCAAGGGAGTTAGAGTTGAGTCTGAGGACAAGATGCTCAGGGGTCTTAATGCACTAGAGAGAACCCTCTCCACCACGTCAAAGGCTGAAGGAGAGCGATATCCTTAGAAACAAGCATAGCAGCAGTCCCTCTCGGATCTGAAAGGGGAGTTGCAACCGAAAATGCAGAAGCCGAGATGCAGAGGGGAAGACTGTGCGCAGACAAACTCGGAGCTGAATCCACCCCCTCGGATCAGAGAGGCTACGGCTCCGACAACTCGGATCTGATACACTCAAGGCAATGGCCGGCATCAAGGTACAAGTTACCATCAGAGCCAACCCCCCTGACCCCGAGAGTTCTCGGATCCAAAGAATCCAAAAGCGAAGGGAAGATCAGAAAAGGAGTTATTTGGGTGAAAAAGGTCTGAAGCTTACCGCTCCAGAGAGGGGCTGACAAGACTCCCATTTGGATTTGGAGGAAGACAAACTTCCGCATCATCCTGTCCATTTCCGTCTCGCTAAGAATACGGGTAGACTGGAAAGAGGAGGCCACAGACACCAGCAAGGAGTGCAGATGAGGGGAAGCCATCAAACAAGACAGACACCTCCAGCTCCATGGATGAAAGTACAGTTGCGTACACTTACAATAAATGTAGATATTCGAATGTATTCACAGTTGCAGTCATCACATTTGGGTTATCCCAGCCAGGGTAAACCTCGGCCAGCCCAAATACCAGAGACTTAGTATTTCTGCGTCTGTTGCTGTCGCTTGAGGACTGACGTCAGGTCATCAGTAGTATAAAGTAAGGCAACCAACGCCATTACATCAGTTTACTTGCCCTAACCTGTCAGGACCCCCAAAGTGGGAGGCCAGGTTCTAGTGGAAGAACCCCACCAGTGTAAAATAAATATCAATATGCCCCTTGTAAGAAAATGAGAACAACAAGGAAGAATGGTAATAAAAGAAGAAAAAGAATAAAGGGGGATGGAGGGAGGGAAACCAGGACAGCAACAGTGAATACACTCAATCAACATTTACAGTAAGGGTACTACCGTAAATGTAGATATCCGAGTGTATTCACTGTTGCAGTCATCGCATTTGGGTTATTCATGTCAGGGTAGTCCTCAGCCAGCCCGAATACCAGAGGCTTAGTATTTCTGTGTCGGTTGCTGTTGCTTCAGGATGGAGGTCAGGTCATCAGTAGTTAGACAGCCAACGCCATTGCATCAGTTTTTATTGATTTGTCAGGAGCCTCCAAGTGGGAGCCAGAATATGGTGGAAGAACCCCACCAGTAGAAAGTAAATACCAAAAAGTTCCTTGTAAGGAGAGAGAAAGAAAGAAGAGGGGGATGGAAAGAGGGAAACCAGGACTGCAACAGTGAACAGACTTGAACATCTACATTTATGTAAGAGTACACAACTGTACTATGTTCTTCGTGTTTCACTGTTGCACTCATCACATTTGGGACGATTCCCAAAGCAGACAAAAAGGGTGGAGGGACTCAAGGAGACTAGGGGCTGGCTAGGATGCCCCGCAAGAATGCAGTGGCAAAGCCTGACCTGGATTTGGAGAAGGTAGTCAGGTGGTAATGCTTGGTGAAAGTGTGAACAGAGCAGCCACTAGGATGACCCTGGTGGGGACTCCTCTGAGGAAAGCTGAAG